>NW_019100487.1:8970-48874 GCF_001856785.1 Myzus persicae
TATTTTAAATAAAGTATAAATATGTATAGTATAAAAATTAAATTATATTTAATAAGTATGTATAATAATAATAATAATTTAATATAATACGTAAATATATATAAAATAATGTAAAAATAATGATGTGTTTGATATATAATATTACATAGGTACACATAGCTTTATACATAAATAATTAAAATTTTGTTTTTTTTAAACCCTCTCTATTACGAAAACTCTCTATAACGAAAGAAATCTGTTGGTCCCTTCAGATTCGTTATAATTATAACGAGTTATTATAAGAGTTTTGACTGTACCTGAATTATTCATATTGCCGGTGACATATATAGTGCTACCCCGCACGCGGAACGGACCAGTATGACCAATTATATTCATTTTTATTGAAGAAGAATAATTGAATATATTTTAATATTACAACCGTTTGCCGTTGACCGTTTTGTTTTCTGTTATCTATTTGAATCGTTTTTTTTTTTTACTAGTATAACGTTATAATCTTAACGTTATGTAAACGTTTTCCAGCCCCGCATACAAATTTCTGATGTCTCATTTACCATCTAAATTTAAAAAAAATATATTCGCATAAAAATACAATACTCAGATACAGAAACACTTTCACAGTTTTACTTACAGTTATATTTAGAACACTGTTAATGCGTTTGAGTATTTGTATATTCACTTGGCTACATTACGCAGTCTAATTTACCAATAAAAGATGTACTAGTGTGTATCAAATGCCTTAAAATTTAAGAATATTTAAGATTACCTGTAGGCAAATTAAATCATAAAATTGACTTACCTTTTAGATTACTATTGCAGATAGTATTGATTGATATAATATTTGAATAAAAAAGTCACAACAGTACAACTATACATATTAATACACTGAACGTCAGACATTCGGACAGTCGTCACATATTATTACTTATTAAAAAAAATTTAATAAACAAGAGATAAGGGATAAAGTTATAAATTGAAGCAATATTTGGACGACGCCGGTATGTGGGTAAACCATTAAAAAAATAGACACACACACACACGAGTAACAGGTCATGGGCAGAGACAATTTACTAAAAATGATAAACTATATTTAAATAAATCTAGATTTCAATTAGTACCAAATAAGTTCCAAAATATTGTGTAAACAGTAAACTTTTATTTGTATCTTCACCTCCTCGGAAGAAAAATTAATATTTTTATGATTCCATCATAATTTACAAATACTTAATTTTATACAGATGAGAAAAAACATGGTTGTACTTTTTTAAATTATTATTTTAAATTATAAAAACATTATATAATTTCTTACTTAAATGTTATAGCGGTAGAGTCATATTTTAAAAATTACAAAAGACTTAAAAAATTAAAAATAATCCACAGATAAAGTAGAAATATTATTTAAATAACGTTTATTTCGTACATTTCCGGTACAATGTGTAAAACCTACCTGTGATCGAAACTTACAAATAATATAGACATGTATATTATTTTAGTAACATACTCATTGCTCATATTAGTTAAGATAGATTTACCTAAAAGTACATTTTTGCAGATGTAAATTATTAACATAATGTCATAATATAAATAATATAATATCATCGTGAATTTATTTTTTATATAAATTTGGTTTCTTAAAGTATGAACATTGGGAATATTTTATGCCAACAACTCTTGTGGAAGTAATTAATTACTAATTACTCAAATAATTAATTTCAACAAAAATAATAACTAACAATGAATGCACAATTATGTTTTTTTACATGATTTACAAAATACAAAATACATTGTTACAAAATGAATATTGTATATTTTTTCTAGGGACATTTTTACCGGTATATATCAAAACCATCACTGGTATCAACTCTGAATCATTTTTTGTATGCACATTGCACCTAGTGATTTATAATTAAATTCAAGTTTAACACATCCATTATCTTGTGTTCACACAAAGATCCACCGATATAGCTTCGAATTTCATTATATGATAGTATGTAAGCTTAATCATTATAAAATCTTTGAATCCAAATAATATGTTCTGTTGATTGTCGAGTGTTTTGAACTACCTACAGTAAATTCTGTCTTGAGCGGAATAAATAACTTTCCGTTCTACGTTAGACAGGTTCCGTTTTATCGAGGGTTTAATCCTATGTTAAATTATAGAAATCTGAAGTGACCATAATGAATTTCCTCACAGAAAAGGATTCCGTCTAATCAAGGGTTCGGATAAGACAGGTTTCACTGTATTTGAATAGTTTCCTATTGTCATTTGATAGATGAAATAAAATAAAAATTATTTTTGAATTAACAATGTATCGGAAATTAGACTCTAAGTATAATATGCTATTCTTAAAATTATAAATTAAGAAATTATTGTAGATTATTGGTATTTATTAGATATTATGAGTAATAGTGATAAATCAATATATATTTTTTTGAAATATTAAAATATTATAATATTGCAATAGCAGCTATGCAACAAATATGAAAATTTTGCAAAAAAACAAAATGAAAAAGGTAAATTATGAAATAATTATTATATAATATGAATTGTTTTCTATAAGTGAAATAATACAATGCAAAATTTGTCTTCTTAATATTGTGAACATTGTTCGCGTTCACATAATGTTAGTTTGTAAATAACCTTTCTATACACTTGTTGCAAGAATAAATTGATGATATTTGATAATAAACGTATTGAAAAGTGAATTACAATAATACAATGTCACATGAAAAAAAATAAAATTAATACAATTGATTTTCAGTCATAAATTTGTTTTCCATAAGATATAAAAAACGACATTTAAAGGTCATACTTCTATAATTGAAGTATATGAATGAAAACAATCATAAACCAATAACCATCTCAAAACATATTATATAGCAAGACAAATATATTAGTTTTCTCGAAATTTTCTAATTTACAGCATTTAGGAAGTTAATTCACGTGATATTTGTAGACAGCACTACGGCAGTGTCAGTAGGTACTAGCAAAAGTATTGTGCCAATAATTATTTTATAAACTGTTTACTATTCATCGTACCTATGCTAAATATTAATTAAATGCCACAATTGTTTATTTTTAACCGCTATCATTGTCAACTAATTGTCATTTGTCATACTGATGCATTTCAGCATTCGGTAGAATAACGTAGAAAAAAGATGTGCAAGTGGCTACCGTTCTACTGTAAACAATTACGCTTAGGTAACTCGTGGGTCACTGTAATGAATATTATGATAAATTTGAATTCAATAACACAAATAGTTATTGCATACGAAAAATGATTCAAAGTAAAGACTGTCTATCAACCTATATTATCGATACGTACTAAGTATATTTTATGATATTATTTCTATAGAAACTACCTACAATCTTTTTTTTTTTTACCATTAGACATTATTATTAAAGTAGGTTGTATTTATTTGTGTGCTAACTGTTTATCAGGAAACTCGTACCAGTTTTTTAAGCTCTTTCGTCAAACAAAAAAAATGTGTAATGATATTTATTGAAAAAATCGAAAAAAAATTGAAAATCGAAAATGCCTATAAATTGTTCATATATATATTTAAAATGTAATGATAGATAACATTATAATAAGAGTTTAATTTTAATTTTCTATTTATAATAAATATAATAAGTAATTATCTACATTATAACTAATAGAATAAATAAAAAATAATTATTTATTACTTATCTGGAAAACTGTAAGTATATTATATACTGGTAACCGTTATAACAACGTTTTGTAATGAAAACTTGAATTTAAAACAAAACTATTATAGTAGAATATGGTAGCTGCGTCATCCTGGCTTGATCACTGAAAGTTCCTTCACCGATATTTCCTATTGTCCAGTTCATTAAGGCATACGAGATAATATGTGGTTTAATGATTGACTCTTCTTTTGGAAATAAACTCTTGGAAGAAGTGGTATTAGTAGTAGTGAATGATCACGATGAAGACGATGGTGGGTCTTTATCGTTATACTGATGCTTGAACTATTACTTTTTGAAATTGATCTTTAATCAACAGACTACGGTATACTGCTCAAAGTTCGAGTCTTGTTATTCATTCAAAATCTCTTTGAAAATGATTTCGACAATAGAAAAAACTGTTCACAGAATTGGAGTTGAAGTCTTGGTTGGAAGCAATAGTCGCAACAGAGGTCGGATGTGAACAGTATAGAAAAGTCTCACTCTACGCATAATATAAGACCAATGCATTGTCTTTGATTTTCATGTGGGGACTAGATGTTTGACGAATGCAATTTGTAAACATAACGTCGCTCTTTAAATTTTACAAAGATAATACAAAATAAATTATCTATGAAACAGCACATCGTAACGATTTATACGCACTGTTTAAGATGTTTATCTATTATGGCGTTTGCCATGATGTATAAAAAATGTATTTAACACTCAACAAGTTTAAAATAATATCGATTATTCTGTGACCCGATGAAAGATTAATAAATTTATGAAAGTAAAAGTTTACTAAAATATTTTCTATACATTGTAATTTTTTGTTCAATATATATTTCGTCACTTTTCAAGAATATTGATATTCTTCGAAAGGGAAACAGCAATATTTATATTTTTGTTCGAGCAGCATAAATATTTTTAGTTAAAAAGTATTTTATTAAATAAATTACAACTGAAATACTTTGAAATGTAGTGGATAAATTTACATGATAAAAAGCATATCTTGCGTTATTTCGTGTCTCATAAGGATTTAAATATTTCTGTACCAACTTTTTAAAAATTACATATTAATTATAGAATTAATTAATTAAATATAATAACCTGTAGGTTATCTTTAGGATGTGTCCTTATGCGTTTATGTTGGATCATCTGTGAAATGCAATTTTTTGCAACTGTCCTTGATACACAAATATCGTGCCAAAATAAGCCGGAACATGCATCGAACTAGCTTCGATAAAGGTCCCCAATCCCAAAACGATGAAAATAATTATAACAACAATAATATCTTTGTGTCGGTGATAATTATTATATTTTCCGACAAACTGTTAACACGGCGTTTCGAATACGCAATTTCACTACACATTTTTTCTTTCATAATTTTGTTGCTAACAGTGTCGAGTGTCTTAGAAAGTTCAAACAAAATCCTGCATAGTCCATATTTACCCCCATTGCATGACTAAATGACAATGTAGGTGGTCTTATTTCGTTCCAATTTTAGTAAATGTATACTGCCGAAGAAAGAACAAATAGCAGCATGTAAAAGGTTATTCTAAGCCTTTTGAACACTATTACTTTAACAGATACATATATATACGGACGTACATATAATATAAGCAAACCGAGAAGCAAACCAATAAGCGAACCGATATTGATAGAATATGACACCAAGTACTTGTGAAACCAAGAAAAAGATATGAAACATATATTATGTATATAACAATATTATTATTTGTAGTTTCATTGTAAAATCAATATACTCATTATTCATCATTCCGCTCAGGATTTTTTTATTATTAAAATTTCAATATTGATTTGATAATTTTAGGTTATTTACAAAATTATATGTTTCAAGCAGCTTATATTTAATTTAAAGTCAATGATATACATAATAAAAATTGTATATGCATCATTTTTTAGTAGATACGATACTTAAAACCTATATAAAAAATACAGTAGATTTTAATCTGTTATATATTGACCAACGTTATGTTATAAATATTATTAATATGTAAGTGTGTATTATATTATATTTTTATATTTACAAAAAATTAATATTTATGTTATAAATTAAAATGTTTTCAAAGACGAGGAACACTTGACTTCTAGTGTACAACAAAGCTGTTAGTTTGTTTTTATTTCGTAATTTGGTTTTGATTTTAAACTTTTGATATTTGCTAATATTGACAGGCTCCTTTTTTGTTATGTATGGCTGTCATTATTATCAAACGAACTTTAAAGCATTAGTTATACTTATAAAGTTCATTCAAGTCGATTTTTCGATTAGTATACTCGTACATAGTATAATTTCGTATCTTCGGTTGACCGTGTCTTAGTTATTTTTCAATATTTTGTTGTTTTTAACCTTGCATGTTTTTAGCACATATTTAGCGATATTTTAAGTAATAATATTACACGTAATTATTGCAAATTTTAAGTGATATAAAATCCACACCCTGACTATGGATTATAACATCCATCCAGCACCCCCATTTTACATTTGTGGTCGCACCACCGTAAAACACAGTTCAATCCATTCGATAATAATAATATAGGTACATAAATTAAGATATAAAGTTTAATTATTAATAAAAAAATTAAAATGTTGATACAATAACTCAAAAACTAAAAAAAAAACGAGTATTAATCGTTATATGTATACCTATTGCTTTAATAGTATACATACAACAAAATATATTATGTTTAATTTTTGTTGAATAATACTACGAATAGTCTCTGTTCAGAGATACGTTATAGCTTATCTACTGATAGGTACCTAATACTAATGAATCATTGGTAATGATTCTTCAAAAATGAACATGTTAAATGTTCATATATGTGTGCATATAATCTCAATATTCAGAGCCAGTTCACATATTATTATATTATACAAATGACTTTTTTATTACTTGAATATGAGTTTATTGTTGTGTACATGTATTAGATTTTTTGACTTGGAGACCCGTAGACTCCAAGACCACCCTACGGCCTACACAGCCTGAGTGAGCAACACGACAATGACAAATGTAATCGACGAGACAAAATCGGATAGGTACTAATCTTGGTCCGTGGTTATTTCCAAGTTATAAGTTAGACAAGGACGATAAGAAATGGACTATAGTGTGAAACCAGTTAAAATTACTGAAAATGACCTAAAAATTATCAAAAAATGACTTTAAAAGTAATAAACACCAAAAAATGCAAAATAAATATTAGTTATTCAGATGCTGATGAAACACATTTGTGGCTAGAAGAGGAAATGATTCTTCCTAAATGAACATGTATATACACATGTGTGCATAAAATCTTAATATTCGGACCCAGTTCACTTATTATTATATTATACAACCGACCTCTCTTTATTACGAGCCTATGAGTTTGTTGTGAACATGTATTGAATATTATGTGTACATGCATAGAATGATAGAATAAGTTTAATATTTGATAAGCACTCCATAAGTATATTTTATACCTATATTTAAATACACTAGTACATGCAATGTTGTTGGTGTTTTGTATACGAACTTCAAAATTGTGTCTTGAATCGGAATAATCCCCATATCATTAATTACATTTAATCAAGATATTTAGTTTTTTTTCTTAGTTTGCATTTTTTAACAAAGAGAAAAAAATAGTATTCAACACATATGTATGTGCTTATTTCGAAACATACCATTTTCATTAGACTTCTTTTGGAGCGTATTTAAAATTATTTTAAGATCATAAATACATTTTATATTTTTTAACTAGCGTCAAAACTTAACAGACTAAGTATTCATCCAGATACAGCTATTTTGGGTACATGGTCAAATGGAAATCAATCCAGATGAAGAGATGGATTATTTCGCAAACGAAAAAAACATAGTACTCTACTTCATATTTAACGTGTAATTGTTACAAGAATATGACTTCCATGCTTATAAATCAATATAATGGATTCACATATTTTAATAAACGTATAGTATTTCGTAAGGTATAAGTACGCGGTGAATGTAAATCAAGCTATATGTAGTATAAATGTGTTCATGCTTAAGTATAAGTACATATATTGATATACCTATAAATTTAAATTAACTTAACCTTAACATTGAATTTTGTTTTGATTTTAATAATTGTAAATTTAAGTATGTATAGAAAATTAAGTTTCTTATGAAAATGTTGCATTTGTAAATTGCTTTAGGCAGGTAAAAAATATGATTTATATAAATACAATTTTACACATACTTATAATTAAATATTAAAGATATATATAGTGAGAAGTGCTCCAATTCAAATGCCCTTAAAGTATCAAAAAAAAAATGTATTTAATATGTACAATTGTATAAGTACTTTTTTAAATGTAAAATGATGAGCAAAAAGTGGGTAAGTGGATGTCACTCGGCTGTACATTAGGTGTCTAAAAGGAGGTCGCTGTAATGGATGTTATTAAATTTGAATTCAATGATTTAATATCATTGTATACGAAAAACGAATCTGAGCGGAGACGGCGTGTCAGTCTAGGATATTTTATATTGTTGTTAGTTAAAAAACCCAACTCTATGACAATAATTATTACAATAATAAAATCGTCTGCTCTTTTAATTGGTGATTTATTTTCCGACAAAATGTGAACATGATGTTTACTGTTTTGGCTATGCAAGGTCGCTACACTTTTTACTGTTTTTATAAATTACAACTCTTGGTTAAATTAATATAAAATATCGTAATAATAATGATTATAATTAGTAGTATTCGCCGTCGTAAGCTAGCACTTATTAAAATTCGAATAGAAGTGACGTGCTTGAGACACGATGCAATTGGTATTTGTATTTTAAATGTTTCATCAGTAACTTCAATCAACTGTTGATTTTATGATACTACTCGGTACATATAAATTATAATTTATTGTATAAATAGTGATCTTGAATCTATAATATAACTAACCAAGGTATTTACATGTTTTTTTTATAATTTGCATTTTTTTTTGAGAGAAAAAAATATTATTTAACACATTTGTATTTAATGTATGTATCAAGAGCATCCGTAGAAATTTGTCAAGGGAGAGGCAAAGCTTACATTTTTTATTTTTGTTTCACTGTCTGATAAGCTAGAAGAAAGTATTGTTTGTGACATGTTTTCTTTCATATCGCCGAAGATTTTAAACATTTTCTATGAATTTTAATATGTAGATAGATAAAACTTAATCCAAAAGCATCAGTTTTAATTAATTATGATTCAAGTTGAAATACAAAATGAATTAAAAAAAAAAAAAATAAATATATTTGAATGTTTGATGTTATTTATAAAATAATGTTTCGATTTTCTATAAAATAAATACGATAGAGGTTCATGCAAAAAATATAAATGTGTGTTAAAGTATAAAATAATCAAATAAATAAGCTATTTTGTAAGTTGCAGTTAAAAAAATATTAATTATGAAAAACAAATTACTATACATTATAAATATTATGATAATGCTTTGCTTACCAATATTTTATATATATATATATATTTAAATTTTTTATAATATATATATTTATATTTTATATATATATAATATAGATATACTCACAAATGTTTACATATTATTTAACTTATTTAACTTATATTTTTTTAACAGAGAAAAACACATAATATAATATTAGCAAATACGACTTAAATCTAAAACGCTAAATGATCCCTTAATACATTGTATGTATATTACAATAAAATTTATAAAATATAATTGGTTCGAGGGTTTTTTTTCATCATGCATTATTGACACTTATTCAACTGTGTGATTTTCAAATACAACACTCACACAGGGAAAAATCTACCAAAAAATAAGAAAAAATAAATATTAATATGAAAAATAATAAGCAAATAACATTACGAAGATTATAACATGTAACTGCATTCAATAGTTATGACAAAGAAAAATAGTAAAATAAATATTACAATTTACATTAGTATATATTACAAACATGAAAATGTATTTTAATGATCAAAAATAAAAATATACATACATACAATAATATAATATGATTATATAACTCCAAAAAAAAAATGTTTTATTATCTGATTCACTTGCTGTGGTTCAAAATGTGCAACAGAAATTTTCTTTGCTAAAAGGAAATCATGGAAAACCAGTTCTCACTAAACTTCAAACAGTTTTTGAAAAAAATAAAGGTCTTGGAGTGTTAGAGAAAATATCAAAAATACTCGATGGTGAAGATAGCAGTGAGTTGATTGACTTCAGCAAATTTCCCGATGATTACTCCAGCGACGATATCGTATACTTTAAATACGCGCCAATCACATCCGTAGATGTTGAGCGTTCGTTTTAGGCATTTAAAACAATACTATCAAACAACAGAAGGGCTTTTGAGTTTGAAAATTTAAGAAAACATCTAATTATTCAATGCAATAGAGAAGGTAAGAAACATTTTAAAATACATTTTTTTTTAAATTAATCAATTTTTCTTTAGTTATTCTTAAAAAAAATTTATTTATTTTTCAGAAAATCTATAAGAAGTACCTAACCTACTCAAAAAGATTTGATATTTGTAACATATTTTTTTTTTTTTTTGATTTAAAGTGTTAAAATAATGTAATAAAGAAAAATTGCATTTAGTTTTTTTCGTGATTTTTTAAAATTTTAAGTGCTATTTTAGTGCTTATAATCATGTTTTTAAGTGCTTTTTCAAGCGCTTATTTTGATGATTTTAAGTGCTATAAGTCCCGAACCCTGGATAATATATTAGTATTTGTATACTATGAGAAATTGAGAAACAAATTGACGATTTTTTTTATGAAATTCCGTAGGAAATACATAGCGTCCATAGATTTCCACAAAATGAATAATGTTAACTGTGTATGTCCAATAGGAATACCTAAGTATTAATAATAAGAATAATCACATCTAACATTATAACGATACGGACCATTATAATACCAGAACGAGGCATTGCAAGCTTTTTGATTTAAACCTTCTGACAGAATTTTTTTAGATTAGGCAGATAGTTAAACATAACTCGACTATATACTTACTATCTTGCCAACTATCTTGGCTCCTGCCAACATTTTTCTTTTGTTACCAGATTTAAAATTTAACCTTGATCCCAGCTGAAAGTAAGCTACCCCTGTTTTCTTCTGGTGCTGCTGCTTTGACTTCTCTAGATGGCCATATTTTACTCGAGTTAAACAGAACCTCTTTAGGACAGTCAGCAAATTGTAATTAGGTGTTAATTAAATAGTATTCGAGTGTGTTGAGTTATATATGATTTGTGTGTAAAGTAAAGTATGTTATTGATTTACACTTAAGTACATCGTGTGAGCTCGAAAATGAATTTAATAAAATATTCAATTATGCAGTGAAAGAAAAATCAGGACGGCGAAGTAAGTCAATTATAATATGTGTAAAAAATGGGTTAAAAAATAAACCAATTTATTAAAATTATATTTATTTACATTTAAATGTGTATATATATTAAATGTTGTGGGTTATCGACAATTTTAAATACTTAGGTAAAATATTAATATTGGTGCAAATAGCGTATTTCCTTTATATATGTGTTTGACTTATATCGTATATTGGTTATAACAGGTATATATAGTATTAGATTGGAGATTATGTCCTACACATTTTGGAGAAAATGCTATGTGATTTTTGCACCATTGTCGCTTATATCACGTACCTCCTAATTTATCAAAATAACCAAAATTAGCCAATGATTTTATTAGTTAAAATAAATACATAGTATTTTTAATTTTAACACCTGTTGAGGTTTTAAAATGTACACGAATCCTCATAAGATTTTATACCTCAAAATAATCCTTTCCAACACATTTGACATTTCCAAGTTTACATTTCTAAGACATTTGAGATTTAAAAACAATACATAACAAATTTGGTTATTTTGCTAGATAACTACATAAGTTATTTGTAAGTTCTTTATTTCTAAAGTTTTTAAAAAATGTTTTAGGTGAATTGAAATTCCCAATCGTTATCAAAAATGACAGATAAAACAAACAAAAAATTAAAGAAAATCGAGACTTAGTACGAAAAGCCAGGTTTCAAAAAAATCGATTTTGGCTTTTCATGTCACTCTAAAAAAAGTGACGATAGATACCTGAAATTATCACTGAATAATATTTGTGTTAACATTTTCCATACGCCATACAATTTTCAAAATATTTTGATTATTATAAGTTTTTTTCTGATTAATGTCTATAAAAAAATGTGAGCTCAGTCAAAAATATTGAAAATATGATACAAGGTTTCTCATTAGTTGTTGTTAGTGGTGTGACATTTCGGTCATATCCCTCATGAACCAAGTCATGTAGCCGCCTGAGACATGGAAATTAAGGCCGCTTACCACGGACCGAGACTCGAAAGCCCGAGTGCAATTATTTTTTTTTATACTTCTACTAATAGATTGGATACATAATGAAACAGTAATATTAGGTAGTCGGTAAAAAATGAAATCTCGGTCCGGGAGAATAATGAATTGTTTTATTTTATTTATTATAATATTGAATCGGTGCCGAAGAAGCCAACCTGGCGTAATGCTCGGTCGGAAAGAAGAAAACTTATAACACGGAGAAAAAAAAAGCTTATAATGCAAATTCATTGCGGGACGACGAGGTTTTCGGCACCCCGTGATTTATAATATACTAATAATAATAATAATAATAATAATAATAATAACAATACACTGCAATTTGTGTCGGGATGGACATCATCACCAAACGGAAATATTCGCATATTGGACGCACCGCACGGTTCCGATGTAGCGGTTACCGGCGGAAGTCATAATTTTAATCGATGAGAGTGTAGATACCTATAAAAAAGTACCGGCCACGGTGATAAATAAAATAATATGTATACTAAAGGAACATTACCAAAAAAACCATGTCGGTTGAGTGCCGCCCAAAAGGCTCGCCAGCGAAAACTGTGCTTAGTCGCCGTTCACCTTGCTTCGGTAAGCGGGGAAAAAAAAAAGAATTGATCGGCCGCCGCTCTGCAGTCTACCGATCTCAAACCGTTTTTCAGGCGGCGGGCGATGGAAGGGGCCTAAGTGCGAGCGGTTCATTTTTGTCCGTTCATTGGCCGACGCTCTTTGGGCATCAGATAAAGGCATGGTGGCTGCGTTGCCGAGAATACTTTTACCTTTACTGCGGGTACGAGGAGTGGAGCGCGTGTGTGTTCGACACAGGCAGGGCCGAACTTCCGCCTAGGCAAATTAGGCAGCTGCCTAGGGGCCCTTGCCTTCCTAGGGCCCTCGGGGAAACACGCACAAAAAAAAAAAAGATATCACACATAAATTATTGATTAACACGGAAAACAGTTCGTGTATAATATAGAATATTATTGAGAGGAAGTAATTTAGAAATTAATATTATTAGGTATATGTTGTGTTTTACTTTTATGGAACCATAAAATTTGAACATAAATAAATACATTTCGTGGTGTTTGTCAGTGATTGTTTCTATCTATTATAGATTATATATTTTATAGTCGAAACCCGTAAATAAATGTATAGCCGTAAACACTAAACATTTTTTTTGTCGCACAGGTGGTGCATCTTTGATCGTCGGGGACCTGAGGTTCGAAGGCTGAGTTGCCATGTCGCACGTCGAGCTCGCAATGTACATGCTTGGTGTATATATATATGTCACCGTAAATGCCCGATCACTAGGTAAACCTAGGTTTTACTGTTTGTACTGAGTAAATGCTGAAATTCTTAATTGTATTCGGACTTTTAATAAACACGTTGTGTACACCCTAGGACAGAGATGGTGAACCTATATGACACGCGTGTCATCGAGTGACGCGAGCACACTATTTTAGTGATTGTACGTTATTGTTGATTTTACGAATGTGTAAGTTTAATAATATTAAAGTTTATGAAGAAAAAAAATTGAAGGGTTGTCGAACTATTTGACACGCAGGAAAAACAAAATCCAACCAACATTTTTATTTGACTGCACGCTGGAACAAAAAGGTTCGCCGTCCCTGCCCTAGGATATACAAATTGACTTAGTATAAAAGCTGATAAATACGTGACACATTTTGAGCGATAAGCTGCGTAAAAATTACAATTATATATTATTAATACAAACCACTGACATTTATTCAAATTCTTTATACAAAACAAAAATCATTTAAAAACAGAATTATTATTTATTTGTTCATGAAAATTAGTAAAATCGGTGGGTAGTTAGAAATAATTATTTAAATTTTTAATTTATTTGCACATGTTGTACTATTATGGCACCTGCAGCTATTACATAACGCATTTGACTGGCGGCATTTGCATTTTTTAGTTGTGCATTTTTTCTGGCAATCGCACCTCAAAAATCCTTGTTCGCCTGATAGTGAAAGTTGAGCAACAGCTTGCCGTTACTCGTTAGTGCCACCAATGAATATAAATCAGCTATTACTTAGTTATATCATGATATACGTTACATAATATTAATCTTAAACCCGATAAAATGCAAATCTTAAGATAAATTATTAATATCTACACATATAATGTTGTAACTACACATTGGAGTCGTAAATTTATCTTCGCGAAATAATTGTTATTAATCGTTACGAGCAATAATTTTGTAGTGTGATTGCCAGGTTAAATGTACAACTTAAAATGCATTTTTATTTTGTACAAAGAATTTAAATAAATGTCGGTAGTTTGTTTTAATAATATATTATAACTAAAAATGTTACGCAGCTTATCGCTTAAATGTTATGTGTAGTGTATTGATCAGCTTTTACTAAATCAATTTGTATATACCCTAGGATGTACACAACGTGTTTAGTAAAAGCCCGAATACAATTAAGGATTTCAGCATTAACTCAGTACAAATATAGTAAAACCTAGCATTAACTAGTACAACCTAGGTTTACCTAGTGATCGGGAATTTACGGTAACATATATATATATATATATATTTTACTGGCAAAGTGGAAAATTCGGGCATTGTATACAATGTCCGAGGTATATTGGGCAATGTAAATTGTGAAGTATTTATACAAATAATCTGCATAATATTATTTTACCTAATCAATGATATTATATACTAATAATTATTATACTCGTTTATATGGTTATTTATATAAGAGTATTACAATTTTTTTTTAATTAATTAAATTTTAAATGTATTTAATGGTAATGCAATAAAATATTATGTGCATAATGTTCAGTTATAATATGATATTATAATACATGAAGTTCATTTGTCAATTTTACATGGAGGTAGAAATAGAATGGAACACGAGATTAATTAAAAGTACAAAAATATATTAGAGATGTAATAATGTTATACTTAAATAATTGTGAATCGTGTAAAAAGAAGGGAAGTACAGCAAAAAAGGGTTGGTTGTAAAACCAATCATATCTTCTGAAATGAATTCTCGCTGTCAAATTGACTTGATCGACATGCAAGTACAATCAGATGTCGATTATAAATTCATATTAGTTTATCATTATCATCTAACAAAATATATTATGCAGATTATTTGTATAAATACTTCACAATTTACATTGCCCAATATACCTCGGGCATTGTATACATTGCCCGAATTTTCCACTTTGCCCGTAACATATATATATACATATCTGCGCGTGAACATTTATTTGCGTTGGACGTAACAAGCGTTATAAAAATTGAACTGAACTGCACAAACATTTTGTGAGAGTCTGAATTTCAAATTTCGACAACATACGTTAAAATCACGAAAATTTGCTAATATTATTTCAAGTTATTTTTAATTAAAAATTAAGAATTATAATATTGCTCCAGTTTTCTGTAAAATACAAGGAGATGAAAATTTTACATTTACAGACCATTTTTATTCCTTTTTTTCAAGTTTAATTATATATTATAAGTTATAACTTATAAGTACTAACGCATAGTATAGTCTCATTTTATGAATGAAAAAAATAAACTATAAGAGAAGATTTGAAAATTGGAATAGTTAAATAAAATGCAAAATTTTTTGTGGAGGTCGAGGACTCGTGGACAAACTTGATAATTTACCATTTATTTTTTTTTTTTTTGTAGGCTTTTCGATAGCCGATACACATCACATTTTTGTGCGGAGGATCGAGTATCTAGTTGCTCGGTCTGACCCTGGGTCATAGGGCCAGGCGGGGCTAAGGTAAACTGTGGATTCAAGACTTAATTATGGTTGTCGTGCGGCGAATTCGGAGTTGATGCACGACAGACCTCCGATGGTAAGGTGATCGACAGGTAGTATGTACGAGACATATTATAAGACATTCGGTCAGTCACGTACACGCTGCCCAGTGGAGACCGTCCGTTCTAAGCTCAGGGAATCGACGGACTATGGGTGTCTATTCCGAACGCTAGATCGCGCTATCATATCCTGTTCGTGAGCTCGGCCGCAGCCATGGTGCCTGGTTATTACTATTTCTGAGTTCCGTGCAGTTCTGTAGAACGCAGAATTTCGTTTAACATCGCGGTCGTTCAAAGTAGACCCATATTATGGTCTAACATTGTCTCGAGATGATCAAAAACAGATAAATTTACTTTTGATAATTAAAAGTCAAAACCGATGAAGTTGGAGTGTCTATAGTTATCGAAATCATCTCTAGTAAAAAAAGAACACGAATGAAAATTCACCGGCAGTGGATTGGATACGTTACGCCGGTGCTTGTAGTATTTTTTTGTGCAATCAAAAAAGTGTAAGACGAAAGTCGAATTTGAGCATGTCTGGTGATTAGGATTCAGTCTATTTATTTTCATGGGTAAATCGGTAAACAATAAACATTAAAAAAAAATCTAAATATATGTGCATTATGCATAGGCGCTCATTATATTATGAACTGTTATTGATACCTAAAAAGTAATATCCTATAATATAGCGTAGAGTATTTATTTTGTATTACGATTATTTAAGTATCTCCGTTAGGTAAAACCATCAGAATTAAAAAATATTCGTCAAAAACTGGATTTGTGTAAAAATCCCTGTTTTCATCAATTTTATTTCTGATAAAATATAAAAATATTGGTCATCGGAATACATAGGTAGGTATTATGATTGACACATTTAAATTGCAATTTAACACATCAATTACAGTGCCCTACTCATCGACGCCTATACACAAAATGCATTAGGTACTTACTAGCTACTATAGTTCTTACGAAGTTTCTCAGAGTGTGTCAAAAGACTGGCGTTTTTGCATCCACTCAAATCGTCTTGAAACAAGCCCATGTAAAGTGCTGTGTAAATCCAGACTGAAAATGCGTATTGATATTATGTTTATACTCACATTAATTCAAATGCAATTTAGCCACTTAACTATATAATATGTGGGACGTAACACAAAAACAACACATCTGAATTAAGAAATATACATTGTACCATAATATTGAATATAACTATAAAATGGTATATGCAGTTGGTGACGGAAGCTATGGACAATCTGACATTTTTAACACTTTTTTTTTCTTTTCAGTCAAAGCCACGGCAGCCGTGCAACCGCCATAACGCCAATCCCAAAATTGCTGTTTCGATTTTTCGATGAAGAGAAATCGTTCCTGCGGATAGCTGTGAACCCACGTTATTTTTTTTTTTTAAGAACAATTTCTCAATCATGCATTGTTTGAAAATTAAAAACATCTGTATTTCTATTATTACGCTATTTCTTAAAGTTAGGTTAAAAGGTACTTTTATGGCTATTTGGAAATGTATTATAATTAACGTATTACCTTCAATAAAGTTAAGTGATATTTTTTTTTTTTGTAATGCGTCAGAAGTCAGTAGAAGTATTGTATGGTTTAAAATAATAAAAAGTTAATGTCCATACAATATGTTTCATTAATAGCAATTTTACTTTATTTTTTCAAACCTACGAACAATAATAGGACAGGTATCAGTACGCCCGCATACCACTCCATCTTACACACTCACACGCGCACAACCCATTGATAATGTATCAATTATATTGTTTTTGTTTTGATAATTTAACGTCATATCAACTGCTGTTTTTGATACAGTTCTACAGTTTTTATTCACGATAAATAATCATGAATCAAAGTGACTTGAACATAACAGGCTATGCTTTGTAATGTTACCGACACCTAAACAATTTTCTCTTAAAAAATCAAAAAGTTTTTAACGTACCTATTCTGATAAGCAGAAAATCTATTAGTTAGTGCAGTAGTGCACACAATCGCTGTTAACATTTGTACAGTGTAAAAATTAAAACAAGTCAAAATATGCAACCCGCGTTATAATAGAACTGCACACAACCAATCAAATTGTTTTTATTGTAAGTTTTTATTTTATGATAGCTAATATACAAACTGTAAATAAAATATGGTGGTAACTAACACAACCTGACAAATAATTATTGTTTTAATCGATATCAAAAAAATATGTATTTTATACATCATTTGTGGGTAAGTGTCAGTGTGTCACAAATACATTCAGTATAACAATTTTTATTTTGCAATACCGACGGTAAACAATTTCAAATGTAATTAAGTTTTGGAAATATTCAAAACACACAATTAGGATATCTAACTTTTAGAAAAATGTTGGTTGATAGTAAAATCATTTATTTAAATCATACCTATTATTTATTTACCTCAATTTTTTTAAAATTATTATTACTTTAGATTAAATTAATTTGAATCATAATAACTTTATTGAAAATTGTTTTTTATCGTAATTTTCTGTATCTTAATCATACATTTTGTATGATCCCTATAATTTTTATAATTTTTGTCATACGTTTAAGTAGTATCAATTTTTCATATTTCATTTGTCAGGTCTATGACGACAGTCTGTGTATGATACATATTTATAAGAAATTAAAATCATTATTATCATCATTATTAATTATTAATTGAAATATTTGCTAGTGGTTACTGAAAAGTTTGATACGTAATTTATCGTAATATGTTTATTAAGTGATAATATTAAATTATGAACTTCGGGTAGGTATTACAAGTATATTTTATTTCGCTTTTTTTTTAAATAGATTTGGGATGTTGGAAGTATAAACCAGTGGAAACCGTTAATCTTCGTAATCTGATTTCATGTGTTGAAGTGGTAAATTGATAACATTCAATTGTACTATAATAAATTTATACAGCGGAAGCTCGATACTTCGAAGTTTCTATAAATCGATTTTTTTCCGATCATTCATTCACATATTTTTAATAACCTCAGTAAATCGAAGTTTCTATATTTTTTTTTCAGAAGTATGTATGTTAATAATTACTAAGCCTATAAGGTCTCAGGTTATCATATTATTATTTATTAATATAACCATGATACATTTTAAGAAGAGATAAGACATATAATCACTGCATTTTAAAATTATAATTTTTGTAAACCTTAATATACTTTGTGACTTTGTGAGTAAGTATGTATATTATATAAAAAAAAGTGTGACTATAGGGTCACTATAGTCAATTTGAACCAAACTTGACCTAAACAATTTACTGTGTATTGTAATGTATAGTATAATATGTAATATGCTTTTGTAATTTTGCACGAAGATAAAGATAATAATATATGTAATCAGCACTGTCTTGGGTATAAAGGTAGTAATAGATAGTAATTGTAATTTGAGCCAACATTAATATTGATTATGCTTTCAGTAGTATATAGGTAGCTAAGAAAAGGGTTTGATAGAACTACAGAGTGCAGTATACCAAAGACGGTACAAGAGGGGGGGGGCGTAGATGGGGATTTTTTATGGGCCCACGGCCAGTCTTTACTCTTTAGTATTGGTGTTAGAAGTTAGAACATTTTTTTTATTTCGCATTAGCTGTTTATGATTTGATGATGGCCACATTTGTAGGAAATAAAAAGAAACTTATAAAAACATACAAGTAGCCAAGTAGATAATATGTACACTGTACAGCATGAAATAATAATCGTCATTTCTACTATACATGTAATCACTATTATGCACCACCTAACGAAAACAGTACAAATTACCACAGTCATAAATTGTATTATTTTGTATTTTGTAATTTACTTCGTATGACGTATGTCGTGTGTAGGCTATAATAAATAAATTATGATTGAGCCTCGTCGGGGACAAGTCAGACCAGGCATCTTTCGAAGTTTCAAAAACATTAATATTATGCATAGATTCACAAATAGACACACTATAATTTTCAAGATTTCTAAGCGAAAGCAGTTATGTATTGACCTTGTCTTTTAGTTAAAATTTTTGATTCGCGATAACTCTCATGACTTATCAATCAACGTATAAATATATATTATATGCACTGATAATTACGTAGATACCTATTCAACTGTTTTTTTTCTATTTACGTACTTATATTTACAACGAAGTTTAATAAATGATGGTTTTACTTAAAAATAAAATCCCACATAGCATATTATATGATTGAATTTTAAATATTTAAAACTAGTACCTAGTTGATACAAAATTGTAGGGAGGGTATTTCAGTATTTTTCGCCTATTATTGGGCATAATTTTAGCATTTTCTCCAGGCGTAAAAATCCTATGTTGTATAATACCTATATTGAGATATGAGAAACTAAAGATACAGAATATTACGTTTTAGAATCTCAGCGGTTATTATTAATATACCTAAATACATCGTTGTGTGATACTTAAGCTAGTATTGATATAAAAGCTACTTTATAACAATAATATACGCAAAAAAAATATGATATAATATTATAATAATTGCATTATTACTTATTTCAGTTAAAAGTATAATTTTAAAACACTTGTCACAAACTATTTGCAGAATACAATTTATACTTTTCTAAAGAGTGTCTATAATGATAATACAATTACTTCAGCTTGCTTTTTGTTTATAAAATAGGGAGAAAAATCACAAAATGTTGTCAAAATGTGTAATATATTGTACAATTTCAACATAAACCACGATTTTGTTTAGAATTTCACCCTTCCAACACAATATGCTGAGATTTTTATTTACTTATTTATTTATTATCAACGGGCCAAAGGTCTTTAACAAAGAAAGAAAAACATTATATATGAATTGGCACAATATGAAAACAATAGACAAGTGATAATAATAAAAGTAAAAATAGTAAGAAATACAAAGACAAAATTTTAGTATATAAGACATAACTATAAAATAGATATTTATGTTCTATGATTTAAAAATAACAACGTTTTAGATTTAAATACTTGACGAGTCAAAACGATAAAATCCAAGACTGTAGAGATTCTATTGGCGTTAATAATAATGGCTCTCGAAAAAAATGAATTTTTTAAACTATTTTGCAGCTATACACATCAGTTATACATTTTATGTAGATATTTTTATATTAAAAATAGTCCAATTATATATTAATTACACACAAGTTGGTCAATTAAAAACAAATTATATTTTGGTATACCTTAACAAAAAAAAACTAACTTATGTATTATTGGATTATTCTGATGCTGCGGTACAAATCAAATAATATCTTTATTTTGATGTGAATTACAAACTAGTGGTTTAGTAGTAAGACAAATACATTTTTTCAGAAAATGAATTTAAAAGTTTCAAGTCCCCCACATAATATCTTTAAATTACAATAAAACAACTAAAATCGTTGTATTTCTCTTAAGAGGACGCCACACACGCATGTGTTGTCTTCGTCTTAAAGTGCTTAACATACCAAATTTACGCTCAGATGTTCACGTTTTATGCCGTTAGCTTAAAAATTAGAGTGAATTGACCTATTATGAAACTTGATGGTAAAAATTTTATCTGTGTTTGAATGGAAGTTTTTTCATACAATAATTCAGTTTTAGGTGAGTTATGAGCATTTTTTATTTACATTTATTGTACAAGCATACCTTACATAAAAACTGAATTATCGTAAAAAAACTTCCTACAAAACACAGGTAAAGTTCTTACCGTCAAATTTTATAGTAAGTTGATTCATTCTAATTTTTTAGCTAACGGCATAAAACGTGAACTTCTGAACATAAATTTGGTATGTTACGCACTTTAAGACGGAGACACCACATGCGGGTGTGGCGTCCTCTTGCATCTAATTTCGTGAAATTTGAACTTAAAATGAATAAATTTTAAAAAAAATGTGAGTTATCATTCATTTTTAGGTTTTTAAGTTACAGTATAAAATACTTACAAGAAACCTTGTTTTAATTTTTCAATCTTAAGCTATAAACATTGAACATTTTATACATTTTTTATTACAAACTAATTTTAAAATTTTTGTGATTTTGGTGAACTTTGTAAGAATGTTATTGTATATTTCCTATATAAAATAATATCCTATGTAGTATAGCTTCGATAGTATTATCATTTTTATAATATAAATATTAAATCTATTTTTTTTCACATTTGTTTAATGCTTAAATCATTTTAAAAATTTTAACCTATTTATTAATGTTATATTTGATTGATTTAAGGTCAAATTTTAATATTTTTTGAGCCATATTTGAATGCGTTTTCAATACCATATCCTAACCCTACTTATGAAGAGTTTAAATTTCCAGACTTTTTGATTCTAGTAAAAAAATAATATTATTAATACATATTTCTTGAAAAAAAGTAAATGTATCTTCATAAATATCTAGGTATCTTTATAAATTGCTAAAAAAAAATATCGAAAGCCGAAATTCAAACATTTTATATTATGATGTAATATAGACAATTTTAATAAAAACATTTCGTTGACATTTTAAATGTCCAAAGTTATTCATTCTTAAATGATCATTCCTAAGCAACAGATGTTTTAAAAATGTACTTAAGAGGACGTGATACCCGCATGTGTTGTCTCTGTCTTACAAGTGCGTAACACAGCAAATTTTACGCTCAGCAGAACACGTGTAGCTCCGTTAGTTTAAAAATTAGTGCGAATTGACCTCTTAAAAAATCTAAAAGTAAGATTATAATCTAGTCAACCTCATAGGTTTTTTATTATATTTTAATTTTAACGCGAGTTATGAGTATTTTAAAATTGTAAATTTTTTATACATCTTAAAATACTTATAACTCGAGTTAAAATAAAAATATAATAAAAAGCCTATGATAATAATCTTACCTTTAGATTTTATAAGAGGTCAATTCACTTTAATTTTCAAATTAACGGAGCTACAAGACGTGTTCTGCTTAGTGTACAATTTGCTATGTTACGCACTTGTAAGACGGAGACAACACATGCGGGTATCAGGTCCTCTTAAGTTTGAATGTCCAATTGCTGGCATATTTAAAAACAAAAATATTCCATCAAAACTTACCAAAACTCCTAATAATGATATTACAATGCTCTGTTTTTTTATGCCAATTGCACGTATTTTATAGTTAAAAAGTTATATTGATATTAATATTCTGTAACCATACATTAGTTAGTGTACGCTCGATGCACATTATTATTACACAATTTACACGGTTAAATATTAAAAAATACTTGGTGTGAGCCACCCTCTACACCTAGGGGTATGAAAAATAGTTTACATCACTCTCTGAGACCTGCTTACACACGAAATTTCATGATAATCGGTCCAGCCGTTTCGGATGAGTTGGGTAACAAACATTTTACGTCGTGACACGAGATTTTTGTACACGAGAAGAAGATATAACAAATATATTATACAGAAATATTGTATGGCTGAAACGTAGGTGGCCGGTCGGTGCTCGCGGGTCAGGCGCATCGATTATAAATTCAACCGATTCACAGGTGACGTATAACAATACGTAAACTACACCGATAAATCACTTATTGTGAATTCACCCACGCCTTTGTGCGTGTCAACAACGGAGTCATGAAAATCTTCAATTTAAGCGCCACCGAGTACCAGGGTCTCATCATGGTGTACAGATAGAAATATTAAAAATAATATTTATCTGTGATAAACCTCGGCGCCTCTCGTGAAGACATTACGAGGCATAACAACATACTGTATATTATATTATAGCGAGGGTCGCCAACATTTTACAAGCGAGCTACATTAAAACTGTTGAGTATCTGATGACCGATCACAATTATTTGTTTGGGTAGGTACACTATAATAATTATATGCAATATATTATTAGCATTATAATAAATTGTACCTACCTATGTCTAATGATATTATTATTTAATTATTTCTCCGTAGGACAGTTGTAAGGTTTTTCATCGCTAATAAATACTTAACTCTGTACAAAATGCGTAGAATTGTGTTTAAGACTAGGTACACACATGATCAACTGATATCGGGTTAACTAATCTTTAATCGATCGACCAATATTCCTTGAAAAATCGACCCCCTGCTATATATAATATCGTAAAAAATACATACAAAATATTATATTATTGCAATACAGTAATACACGCATAAGTCATGAGGAAGGCTCAGATTTTTATGATCAACAAAAATATAAAATATAATGTTTTTTTTTTCCAATTTAATATGTATACTGTATTAAGGTACGTTTCTATATAGAATTTTTTCTATTTTGATCTCTCAAAAGAACGAACTAAATCCAAACTGCCATCAGAAACCCTAAACGTTGAAAATCAAAGATTATTTTCTACAACTTTTCGTGTACACAGACACGAATAAAAATTAAAAATACACGTCATCATAAAATTAATGATTAATCATGTTTCATGACGTTTGAAAGCTCGGAGACGTGAGTCCGAATCAATACGTTAAAAATCTTAAAAATAAATTAAAACGTGCGAAAGATCGTCGTAATAAGATACATTAGTTAGACAATAGTTGATATCACAATATTGTCTGTAGTACAATCTATTAAAAGTTAATAGTTACAATAGTTACATTGTTTAGTATTTTTTGTTTTTCTACTATTTTTGCTACCCATTGTGTTTTGTGTTTTTTTAATACATATTTTTGCAAAAATGTCCATAAAAACTTGAAATATTTAGATATCTTTGAAAAATTATAAAATAAATATTCGGTAAAATATCAAGTATCTACAATTATTAGTTTTGGAATGGCAACACAATAAAAAAAAAAGAGAAATCTTTAATATTTAAGGGTGAATATCAAATGTCATAATAATAAAAGATAATTTTTACAGGATCGGAGCAATATTTACTTTATATGGCAAATCATATATGATTTTATGTGATCATATTATATAATATATGATTATTCTAAATGAAAACTCGTGTTCGTTTGATATGTTGCAGTGGAATACCTACTTACAATTTAACATTATTATTTAATATAAAATCTGTGCTGGTTTTATTTTATATAATTAATTGGGAATATCAATAATGAATGAAATGCCAGTAAAACGTTTCGATTTAATTCTTCGTTTGAAATCGTAGGTACTTTTTGGATTAAAAAGCACATTACCATTTCTCAACATAATATTATATAATATTACAGTTAGATCTTAATTGATATTTTTTAATTCCCTGCCATATTTAACATATATTTTTAAAAAGATGGCAGTACCACATTTTGAACTGTATCTTACCAAACAACTAGATAATGAAATCGTATAAATAAACGTACAATTATAATACTTAAAATGCAGGGCTTAATCACTAAAAAATCAATTTTAAACGTCAATACCAAAAATCTTCTATAAAATCAAAAGTAAAATCAAAATATAAATTATTTTATAAACATACTTAAATCAAAAACAGTTTATCAACTATATGATTGAAATCAATGGTTCCAAACTTTTTATCTTTACCACCCATTTCCAAAAAAAAATCTGACAGACGCCCCCCTAAAAAAAATATTGTTACAAAAGTATGCAATGAAAAATTAATTTTACTCTTTAATTAATTTTGTGTATTGTGTATATAATGTATAGGTACAAATGAAAAAAGGTATCTAAATAAGATGGATGTGGTTGGTGTTTTGCTAGAAGTTCGTTGATATTAGGTTCGATTTTCGTAAGCAGAATTCCCCACGAATCACGATTAGTTATTTGTAAACGTTATCTTTTTTAGTGAGTAGATTGGTTATACTGCACTGAACCCATGTCCCACCAAGTAGGAAATGCTATCAAAAATGTTTGCACAACAGCCCATAATCCAGGATAATTTTAAATCAATATGTAAGTATAAATAAATAAATAATTATTTAAATTTAAAATTTAAAGCAAATTAATTATTTATTTATTTATATTTACATATTGATTTAAAATTTAAAAACAAATTAATTCAAATTTAAAATTAAACAATATTTTTTCGAGTTTAACAATTTAATAGTGTTGTTATGTTATTGATGTCGACTGGTAGTTTCATTGCAAGGACTAAAACAATACGCGTTGCCCGTGTGGCACTCGCAAAAGACGATTTTGAACTTACTACAGTGAAACCTGTCTTATCCGAACCCTAGAGGGGGCGGCATCTTAAATAAAATTAAAAACGGATACGGCCGAAACGCTGTCGGCGAAATAATGCATTTTATCGGCTGCTGAAAAAAGATTTAAACATGTAATAGACAATTCACTAATCAAAATACGTTGGTCGTGAGTGCCTAATAAATAGTTAAGTATAATAAATAATTATAGTTTTTGGTTTTCTTATGGACCTATTACGTACATATCGCCTTTTCTTTATTGTACGTAATGAATGTTTCACCAATAAAATATGATTATATGATATTATAAAATCTATATAACAGAGTGTCATGCGTTTGGATAAATACTAAATTTCCCGTTACCTTTTTGCCCGTCAAATACAATTAATGTGTTTGGGTGAATTTCTTATACCTACCGTATTTTAGAATATGATACAATATCAAACATAAAAGATAAAATATTGTGTGTTATGTTACATCGATCTAAAATCTAAACTCAATAATTAAGTCACAAATATCAGGTTAGATTGGAAAATTGGAAACGTGGTCTCTTTATAATGTTAATGTTTATTTACTAAAGTAACTTAACTAACCTAACTAAGGTGTACCACATATTACACTAAATTTCACAAACACGTTACAATTTTTACAAACTCGACCAAACGCAAACCACACAAATAATAATTACGTTTTGATTGCTGATTTCTTATCGATGTGCGGACGTACTTAATAAACTAAGTCGTATAGTTTAATAATGTATAACAATCGTTTGTGATGACAAAAATGTGTGTATTAATACCTACTATTTAAAAAAAAAAAAACTAAAAAGAATAATTTTCAGTTATATCTCTTACGCTCCAAATGCGTGGTAATTTATATAACAAAAACTCTCTAAAAACGTTTCATTAAAAATATTAAACAAAAGTATAGGTACGCCTTTTGAACGAATTTGTATCTATAATATTAGTTCGTACCGCGTTCGGTACCTATTCCATATTATATAGAAAATATACTAACTATATATAGTCTTGTGCTTACGAGGACGCAGCACTCGCATGTGCTGTCTTTGTGTTACAAATGTACGAGCAAAAAGTATTTTGAGTGGGATACTCAGTCTATCCTAGTAGAGACACCAAAAGCTATAACAATGTAGAAGATAATATTATGTTCCTAGCGTTTTTATTTCTTTGATATCATTGATGAAAAAAAAGAAATAATACTTTTAAAAATCTGTTATTTTTACGTTTTTCAAATTTTCCTTTCGTTCATCAGGGTCTTCGACACTTAATTGTACTAAAAAAAATTGTTCTATTGATTTTAAACGTTATCACTAATTTAGAGGAATTCAAGAAAATAAGGGGGTCTATAAATTAGGCCGACAAGATAGTCGATTAGTCTTCAGAGGTGCACTTCAAGCCGTCAATGATAATTAAGTGGGTACAATAGAATGAGGTGAATCGAAACAAATGCAAATGTAAATGAATTGTCAACCAGTATAAGTATAAACTTAAAAATTACCTCCAATACATTTACCTATTATATATTGATTTTAAAAAAAAATGAGTAAATGAGACCCAAAAATGGGTCTTTTTGAATTATGAATACACACACACACACACACACACACACACACACACACACACACACACACACACACACACACACACACACAGTGGACTCCGCTTATAAGACTCGCGGATATAAGGTTTAGTCACTTATTAGACTCAAAATTGTCTGAAACGGTCCGGACGTATCCAAATACGTTATAAAAAATTCGGTTATAAGACTCAACAATTCGTTTATAAGACTCAAATTTTGTAAAAAAAAAAATGGTAAAAAATAAACATTTTTGGTCAAAATTTAGAAATAAATTAATATTTTTTGCTTTATTATGTGTGTATGTACAACAAATTGTATCGTCTTTCACATTTTCCAATATATTTCCGGAATATTAGTTTATAATTATAGCTAAAAAAAAAAAATGTGTGTGAATATTATAAAACGCAGCATAGACGACTCGGTCTGTGTAGGATTAGCACGGCCGCCGCAAATTATTTTAGGTCGTTGCACACCACTTCCGACGAGTTTCAAAATTATTGTTTTCACGGGCGCAAATCGCCAATTATTTTTTTTATACCTTCGACGGCTCAAATAGCTTCAATATTTTTAATTTTCTGGGGGTGCCACGGCGCCACCTGTATCGTCGGACGAGTGTGTGGTTGCACGAGCCCCATCAACAGTTCTGATAACTCGATTTTTGACCGTGAGACGTGTTTGTATTTCACCGTATGCATTCGTTTGAGTCGTTTGCGCAGTAGAGTTTGAAAAATCCAGTCCTTGGCTATATATTATATTTTTTCATAATTTTGAGTGTCATAAATTATTGTAATTATTTTTTTTTCTTGGCTTATTAGTTATTTAGTTATTAGTCGCTTATTACTTGTAGGTTATTGTTTTTTTCTTGATTTGGAACTATACATTTGCGTTTGCCGACGGTTGTCGTGGATAACACTCAGTTATCCCACTCAGGGAAGGGATCTTTGATCACAAATTCAGTGCCGGTGGCCCGGTGCTAGGTATTGCCGGGCCCTGGACAAGGTATTAGCTATTAGGGAAGCTAGAGGAGGGTACAATTCTATCTTTTTTTAAATTAGGATTTAAATAAAAAATATTGTTTTTCTTCGTATTTTAAACTTTAAAAATAATAATATTAGAGTATTTTATCGTTTTTTTTTTTTTATTATAATGTGTTATCACAATATTATTTACAAATGATAAAATAATAACTTATTAGGTACATACAACAACAATATTATATATTGATGTAAGAACATATGAATTTTAGATACCAAATCAAATAAATATTTTAAGAATATAACTCATGCCTCATCTATAATACTGACATACGGACGCGCGGAAAGCATTTCCAAATAATGAACAGAGAAAACAATAACCATGGAGATAATAAATATTTATTTTAGGAATCCTATCCAAAGGGTATCGTAAAAATATTATAATATATACTATATAGTCTTTTGCCGTACCGATAACGATTTACTTTGTAGTTAAGGCCCCTGCAAACTCCATTCATTTTTCATCAAATCGGCCTTAGCGACTGACAAAAATTTAAGTACTTTTAGTTTTTCGATTTAAAAAATGTAAAAATGTTTTAATTGGTCAACAAGTCTACTTTGCATCGGTCAGACTATATTTTTGATATTTTTGAAGATATTCATTACTAAAAATTTATACATTTATAAAATGTAAAATATTTATTCTCGTCAAGAATTTTTCTAAAATTGAAAAAGTGCTCCGACCGATGCAAGGTAAATTTTTTTACCAACACAAACATCTTTACATTTTTTAAATCGAACCACTAGAAGTACCTTAATTTTTGTCTGTGCGACGGCTATTTCACGTCCATAAATTGGTTTTGAATATTTTGATATAGACATTGAATGACTTGTGCTTGTGCGTATGTGCGACCATAAATCAGATAAGATAAAACAATGTATTGTAAATTGATGCGAGTCGCGGGTGATGGTAGGGGAGTATACACACACTAATGATCATTTACTACACACACAAAGACGATCAGTAATCGCTGGAACGAAATAATTGCCTAAACACAACTCCTTAAAAATGACACATTTGCAGGGGCCTTAATGTAATAATGCTGTTGTACCAGTACGACGCAAAAAGTATTAAATTTGGCTGGATTTAGATATCGTTTTCCAAATAATTGGTGATTGGAATAATATTAATGTAATACATATTGTGTGATGTGCAATACAGAATATTACATTTATAGATTTATAATTTGTTAATGTAATTTATAAAATGTCAATGTGTCTTACAGTATTATGGCTGTTGAAAGCTGATCGTTTTTAAAAGGTTGAATATAGGCAATATTAATAATATTTTAATATATCCATTTGGAATTGCTGTGTGAGTGTGTGCGTAGTGACTGATCATTAGTGTGCGTCAGTTTACAAAACGTCAGTTTAGTAATTACTACGTTTTATCAGTAAAATAGTTGACCAATAATTTTATTTCTGATTTTATTATTACCGTCACGGCTGTGAAACATACAACATTGTATATTATACTACACAGTTCATAAGTACACATCAGTGCTGTTTTTTTTGGGGGGGGAGGGAGGGGGGAGGGGGTAGGTTTATCTAGATTTTTTTACGTACCAAAAAGTTACATCTCATAATAAATTAATTCTTCCTAAAAATTTCGAATTGAGTTGTTTCCTTCCTCCCCTGTTTGTACGCTACTGATACTTATAGTTATTATATTATAAACACGTATTGTATAAATTATGATTAATTAGTAGATATTAATTCACAAAATATCAATTATATATTAATTCTTGGCTATAATACATACTTTAGTAAATATCTGCTACAAATAATGTCATCACCAACATCTACCGGTGAACCTGAATCTGAAATCTGATAAAATAACTTATAATAATTCGTAATTAAAAATACCGTATGCCTAATGAAAATAAGTAATACCTAATTAATAATCATTAATTAATTAATAAAACAATTATTGTATATATTATTCAAATATTGATATGATATCTGTAATTACTAATTTAAGTTTAAAAAAAGGTATGGGATTAAAAAAATTAATTAAGTAGAAATTATTATTAATCCATTATCTTTGACTCTTCCGCACGAGCAAGTACAAGTCACTGTCGCACTGTCGCGCGCATGAACAATCCAGAACGTGTGTTTTTTTTACTAAAACTATGTATTTTTATTCCATCATACTGATCGATGTAGTAATGCGATAATACTTTTGAAAACTGATTTGAATTCGTTATAATGTCTACTTGAGATCGGTCAGTTCACATTTTAAGATTTCTGATTTATATTCCGAATAATCAACGTTTGAAAATGCCGAAATTTCATAATATTCAAACTAAATTTTTAGTTGCTAGAGGGGTGAAATTGGGAAAAATAGACTAACCGATCTCAAGTAGACATAATAAAAAATTCAAATCAGTTTTAAAAAGTATTATCTCATTACTACATCGATCAGTACGATGGAATAAAAATTGGATGTTTTGGCTAAAATAACTGTCCGCCACCGATCCCCTTAAACCTGTTTGTGTACCTATGTGTATAATGTTACAGGTTGATTTTACCAAGATTATCAACAGCTGACTTCGCGTTATATCTAGACGTATAGGTACCTATAATAGAAGAATAAATAAAAATGTGCCGATGTCGTGTCCGTAATGATGAGACAGTAGAAGATATCATCCGCGAACTCCTTCGAGGCGACAACGGAGTAGTTGATGTTCGACGGTTCCTAGCCAGAACTCTAGACCCCAACGTCATCATCGACGTTTCCGAGGAAGGAGAAGAAGAAGACCCCGACAAAAGGTGTAAAATATGTATGAGGGCGTATAAAAAATTAATTAGGTTATAGGTAGGTCCTAAATTTTATATTACAAGGGTACGCTGACATATTTTATACTTACCACAGTCACTAGTTAGCAAATTAACAATTTGTATAAGTTAAGTTATTTTTATTAAGAGGACGTAACACTAGTATTTGTTGTCTCCGTCTTACCAGTGCGTAATATAGCAAAATTAAGCTCGGCAGAACACTTGTAGCTCCTTTAGCTTAAAAATTAGAGTGAATCGACCTATTATGAAACTTGATGGTAAGAACATTATCTCTGTTTGTACGTTGGTTTTTTGCGATAATTCAATTTTTAAGTGAGTTATGACCATTTTTAATTTACCGTATATTATATACACAAACTTGCTAAAAATTGAATTATCGTAAAAAACCAACGTACAAACACGGATGATGTTCTTACCATCAAGTTTCATAATAGGTCTATTCACTCTAATTTTTAAACTAAAGGAGCTACAAGTGTTCTGCAGTGCGTAATTTTGCTATATATTACGCACTGGTAAGACGGAGACAACAAATTCTAGTGTTACATCCTCTTAAAATTAAGATTTTAGTTTAAATTGATAGTTTTAAAATGTCAAAATTTAAGTAAATGTAAAAAATAATAATATTAAATGTATTTTTTATGTTTACCTATTTAAAAACATATGTGTTAAATTTATTTTATTAATATTGGCCACCTTAAGTCTTTTAGACAAAATTATATTTTCAGGTCGCACTTCATTATGTAGTTTGTTAAAATAAACTGGTGGAAGAACCATACCGTATACTTAGGTGTTATTGTACAACATACAGTATGCAGGTTATAATTTTCAGTCTAATAATTAAAAATATGTCTTGTATCTTATATAGGTCATTACTCAATCTAGTTTTCTCCGATAATAATAATAATAATAATATTTATTTTTTCCAGCAACATTAATAGACAATAAAAATATTATACATGAAAAATATAATGGTAGATTGTTCGTCATTAAAGCTATTTAAAATAGTTTATAATATACTACTATATTATATTATCTGATAAGTAATACAATTATTGCAAAACCAATCTGAGGGATTAAAGAAGAAACATACTATTATTATAATACAGATGAATTAATATTTTTAAAATAACAAAAAAAACGTCATTAACAATATTCGTTCCAAATTTAAACAAAAAATAACAGATACACAAATTTAATTATTAATTATTAATTATTAATATTATGGTAATCCATGCTGGCCCAGTTAACTTTTGTACCCATACAAGATTTATGTTTATTATTAGTAAGAGTTACCTACTATAGGTAACAAGTCTTATATTTTTAAATAGTCTTACAAACATTCAGTGCAACTTTCTTAGACAACTTGAAACGATTATGACATTATTTTTCTTATTCCAATTTAAAAAGCGAAAAACTGTAGGTATTGTCTGTAAAAATAATTTTGTTGTTGCACAAGAGCCTAGAACAAATGAATACCTAATAATACATTTTTAAATGAAAATACCTAATTGATACCCGACAAAAAAAACCCTGTGTTGCAGAAGTTACCTAAAATGTATATTTAAATTCAAATACTTATTTAAGAACACCTATATTTTAAATTACAATGACTTAAAGAAGGCGACTTTAACAATATTAATTTTTTAAATAACGAAAATAAATGGAAAAAAATGCAACTTTTTTAAAAACTTAAAAACAAAAACTATTTGTAGGTACTCATTTATGTCTCTATTTTCGGCGATAGAAGTAGTAGTTCGAAGCACCGACATCAATTAACTTTATAATTTACATATTACATATTACATGAGTATCTATATTATATAATCGTGTCCGTGCCTTCACGGTATAATAATAATATAATATTATGACTATGCGTTCGGTCGTCAGCTATATCGACACGTCTCCACAAGACACAAGTAAGCGAATTTCTGATAAAATTGTTGGTTATTATCATCGTATTATTTAATTAAATATTGTATTATTGGAGCCCTCCGAACATAACAAACAAAATATATGGGTAGGTACCTATCATACGTGAATATTATTATAATATTAATTATTAATGTAATAATGCTGTTGTACCAGTACGGCGCAAAAAGTATTAAACGTTACTTACCTATGTTGTATTTTAAGAGTTGTACACACTTCGTTTCATACGATTTCTGATTTACCTACGTATCATGGTACGAGTGCAGCAGTAGCAGGTATACCCATCTTATAAGCAGTGGTCTCAAACACGTGGACCACAATAAACATTTATTTCTTAAAAAAATTGTATGAAAATTTGAAGAATTAAAAAAAATGAATTATGTAATCTAAGAAAATAAAATAACGATCCAGTTAAATAATAATATATAAATATATAGTAACCTTTAAGTATACCTGCGTATTATATCAGAAAATATCGCTATCGCACATCAAACCCGTTTTTTGTAAAGGTGAGTTTATTAAAGAATATGAAAAAAATAATGTCATTTAGAAAGACATATTAGTGTGGAGAAAGTGATGAAACAATATAGTTAATCGCATTCGTTTCAATCTCCATACGTGGTGCCTATGAAAGAATAGGACCTATGATAGATTATAATATAACGTTAGCTTTATCGACAAAGCTGACAAAGTAACTTATATATTCGATTTTTCGTGAAAAGATAATATTATTATAAGATAAGTACTAAACAATTTTCAAGTCTTTAGTTGCCACCCGTTATTAGTCGGTCTCGAGTCGCGGTTATATAGTGTGTACCTATACTGTCTATATAATATAGTGTAAAATGTTAATATTTTAAATTTTTGCAATGGATTTTAAAATTATTGAAAGTAATAAAGGGGGCAAGTGTTTATTACTTGACAATTTTAAATACAGAAAATTTAGAGCATTTGTTTCAATTTTGGGAAAAATTTTTACGTGACTTAGATCGTATAAAGTTTTTAAGTAACGTCGGCAGTCAGCTTTGGTCAATCAAACTTTGAAAGCTTAAAATTTTTTTTTTAATTAATATTTAATATTTTTGAATATATAAATTTTTAGTTTTACATTTTTTTAAATTAATGTTTTAAATTATTGAGTTTATACATTTTTTTGAGAGTAATGAGAATAATGAGAATAAATAATTCATTATATATATATATATACATTTTATACGTTTTTTTTTCATCGACCTTTTTGAAATCGAAATCATAACTGTGTGGTTTTTGGATATGACAGTTTTTAAAATTGTACGGTTTCAACCTATTAGATGTGTGCGGTTTTGTCCTGTGTTTTATCAAAAGTGTGCGGTTTTTGGAGTCAATGTTACATATTATACGCATACTTTTTTTTACCGTGTTAGAACTTACACGTCATGTACCTGTTTTTTACCGTGTATGAACTCACATGCGTACCTTATTCTATCGTGTAGGAACTACCATATGTATTTTGTTTACCTTTTTTTTTCCTTGTTACCGAAAACCGGGAGAGGAACTGGTGTTGCCGTTGCTTCTCCCCCTGTCACCGTCGTTTATTGTGCAAAACAAGTAGTTTCACAGCAATAGGCATCCTGGGATGCGCCCTTCTTGGCTACCAAGTGGACTTTCTAACTAACAAAAATCGTTCGGGACGTCGTCGGTCGCTGCAGCCTGTTGGTTTCGCAGGCCGATCGGAGTCCGCCACCCTGGAATCACGTTCTGCAGTGGGTGGTCCTGCGATCGCCGTACCCGCCCGTGGTGTCAATGGATGCAGTGAGAAGAACGTGGGTCGGCGACACCTCCGACGGTTGCTGTGTAGAGTGGAATAGTCTTCCACGTTCGTCTTCTGTCCGCAGATTGCATAATATTGACCTTGTGAGGATAGTGGGTGGTTTAGAGGGGGTCCCTTTCATCTACACTCTGCAGATTGAGTATTTTGTTTACCTGCTAAGTCTCGTGTAGGAACTTGCATTCCCCATCTTAATAATCGACGGGGACGAAATTTCCGTTTATCGTCAACTACAAATCCAATATGTACGTACTTAGATTCTAGTCATTCAAAAGACCTATTTCTTTGGCGGTTATCGATGTTCAATATATGGTACAGCCTGAATTGTAATTGCGCCCGGTGGTCATTGCACCAGACCAATCAGACCACAGGGACCCCGGCCCCATAATTAAACTGTACCACCCTTGACTCCGTTGTACCACCTCCGTCCATTCGTTCCTCATATTGTCTGCCGCCGCCGCGAGGGTTCGTCACGGGCATATAAAAGTGCCTATGCACGAAACCTATAGGGGTACATTAGGTTGCCTATGCACTGAGCACCAAGGAGCACATTAAGTTGCCTATATACCGTCCACTTAAGAGCATTCCAAAATTTTCATCGTCGACTAAGGTCGACTGGTCTTTCACCAAACACCCTCCATCTTCTCTAACATAACAACTATTATTATTTATTATTTACTATATTGATATATTATATTTGAATTTGATAACTATTATTTATACTTAACTACGATTTACTAAAAAACTGATGATCACTGTACACTAGTAATAATAATTTAATGTAAATAACGGTTTCTTAAACAATGACCTATTTAAAAATTCTTTTACTATCAACTCATTATTATTAATTATTTTTATGTAGGTATTTGTTAACCTAATGGTTCACAACTATACTAAATAGTAAATTAATACATATCATATAAAATGTGTATATATATGAATATGTATACAAGTTACCAAATGAATTATAAGTATTTTATTAAAATTAATTACATTTTTAAAATTAATATTAATCATATAGGTATAATACCTATGGTAATAGTATACATACCAGTAGAATGAATTATATAATTATAAATGAAAATATGGTCTGTGTGTCCGTTAGGTTAGGTTAGGTTATTATAATATTTCATTATATTTGTATGATTTTGTGTACCTATGGTTATAATTACTAATTACTATGGTACCTATCGCAAAAGTCGGGACATATTTATAACCACACATGTATATACGCATAATCCATGTGTCGGCCGAGTGTTAACCATCACTCGGTTAAGTCCTTGAATTCCATGTAGACGGAGACCCACTGATATTTTTAGAAAATATTTTTACGTACTCCTTCTAGCTAAACTCTAATCAACAAGATAATCACATATTATGTAGGTGCCCACATTTATTTTATAGTGTAGACATCACGATATCGCGACCGATCGCTGTCACCGAACCGATAAGGACCGAGCGATAATTTTTTAAAAGATATTTAAACTTGATGTTAATTCTATTTTGAACTAGTTAAAATTAGTTTTGACGAAAGTAGGTTAATAGTTACTAACAGGGCTGTGAATTAGATGCACTTAAAAACTTTTAAATATCCATGCATATATGCACCAAAATCTGACAAAATATGCTCTAAAAATTCTTAAAATATGCAAAAAAAAAAACTACAAAAATTAAACTTTTATTTTTATTTTTTTCATTGGTATAATTTTCTTATTAATTTTATTTTAAATATTAGTATTTTTACTTCTTGTATATGAGTTATTGATCTTAACTAGTCTTGGTCTTCGTCGTATACAAGATCTATAAAAGAAATATAAATTATATAAGTAATATAATTAAATATAATTAAAATTATACATTTTACCTTTAAAGTAGTTATTGCATTGAACAACCAATGATTTCTTCAGGTTTTCGAATTTGAAAGACCTCCTGTTTGGTGCCAACAAAGTTTTATATAAAGAAAAGGAGCGTTATACGTCTGACGAAGTTATTGGGGCAAACTTGAAATACGTCATGTCGCAACGGGTTAAATCTTCTGGTATATCTAAATCTACGTCATTTTTTTCCCCAGTTAATATTTTTGAAATATTACACATAATTTGAAACCCTTTGTTTTTGTTGAGTACTGTTTGTAAAAATAGAATAATTTCGATAAAACAATAAAAATTATAGTTTATACTATAAGATTGACCGAAAAAATGTAAATATTACGAAAAAAAAACATTTAAACAAAAAAATTATTAAAACATGCATTTATATGCTCTAAGCTATGAAATATGCAAAAATATGCAAAATAAAATTTGGTATTTAAACTACAAATAAGTCAAAACAAATTTTGGCCGAATTCATTTTTTTATAAAGTGTAGCAAAAAAAACATGCAAATGCTTTAAATTCACAGCCCTGGTTATTAATAAACAACTAGACTTGACGAATTTCGGATTTTAACTGTAACATATAATACATAAATAATATTAGTATATTACTTAGTTAGAATTAAAATATAGAAAACACATTTATTTCCAGTATATAGTATGCCGGGCACAGGAACTGGCTTTTATTATAGCCCACAGAAAATTCCAAATATTGAAGCATTTGAGCCGTCGAAGATATAAAAATAATAATTGGCGAATTGCGCCCGTGAAAACAATAATTTTGAATCTCGCCAACAGTGGTGCGCAACGACCTAAAATAATTTGCGGCGGCCGTGCTAATCCTACGCAGACCGACTCGTCTGTGCTTATATTATTCACACAATCACACACGACACGATTATAACAATAACAATATACAGTGAAACCTCAAAAACTGTATGTAACGGACAGTCACGGGACCAAAATAATTGTCCGTTATAGACAGGTGTCCGTTGTAGACAGGTTTCGATGTTTTAAAAATTAAAATTTTTACGTACATTTGCATTTTTGTATGTTTTATAATATGTACATATTAGGTATAATCTTTATTAATATTATATTAATATTATACATATATGTATTATGCACATACATTCTACATAATGAATTTAATTTTAATTATTTATTACAATTACAATTATTAATTTTATATTACATACATACAATGACACATTATAAATGTATTATAATATTATGTAGGTACATACTATTATATTTGTATAAATTTATTAATTATTTCTTAAAAAATGATTCTATTGATGTTTGTTTTTTGAACTTCGATTTGGGCATTTCCAACTCGTGATGGATAATCAATTCGCTCACATATGAAAATCCTTTTGTTTTAAATTTAAAGCTTTGCGCGGCAGGGGAGGTGGCATTGCTAAGGAAAAGATGTACAACTCTGACTGCGAACCGATAGAAACCGCATAAAAACGTAATCCGTGTTTTCACTGAATGACCTAATTGCGCTCCTTATCGACGTTGTTTCGTAGTATGTATGTATGTATGAATTTTTGTCCGTTATGAAATTATTGGATTAATTATTAGTGTCCTTGTCCGTAAAAGAAGGAGTGCGTTATAGACGGGTCGAAATACATTAGAATGTTCCTATCTTTTTGCCGGGACCGGGTCATTTCGTCCGTTAAGAGAGGTGTCCGTTAAGTCAGGTTTCACTGTAATAATATACGCAGATGCCAGATTCGCAGAACAGATAATATTTTGTGTGTGTGTGGGTGTGTGTGGGTCGGTGGATAAGTGGCGTTCGGGCCTCAACACCAAGAATTTTCAATACGACAAGATCATATTTATATATGTACACGTAATACGTTTTTCCAACAACTCTCGACGACACGAACGCCATTCACGCCCACACACACACACTCACACACAGACACATTGTGTATAATACCCATGCTATAAATCATGATATAAATCCAAATTTCATTTGACATTTTGGACCCAGTATCGGCTTCTCAAAGAAGTTCTTTTCGAACACAATCCGCGTGTTTTTCTTTGTGATATTTTTGGCCGTACGGACCAAACTATTCTGTATCCTATTTATCACACGTGTATCACAATATATATACAATATTATTTTATCGCTGCGACCCGTATGTAGGACACCGTTCTGGTACGAGTGCCTGACAAAAGGCGCATCCCTACGATCGCAATATTATTTAGGTTCTATGTAGTCATACTGTGCTATATTGTTGCCAGGCGTCCGCTTGTCGCCGTCAACTTCATTGTTCTCGAAGAATGTGTTACACCCAGATTTCGAAATCACAGTTTCGATGATACCTATAATATCATGGCACGCAACGCACACGCATGCTTGATTATGTCGTATTATTATACACATTTCAATAATACAAAACATAATACAAAATGATGAAAATAGACAACGTCTCGCCGCTTAGAAATTAGAACACGGAACAAATAAATAATAATCTGGTTTTATAAAAATACAAAATAAAAATTTTAATTTTAATTTTATATTACAAGACATAAGTATGATGTGTGTTTCAATATTTATGTTAATCTGTTTTTCGTTACACAGTAGTTGTAGAATTCTTGAAATAGATTAGAAGCGAGCGATACGGTTATGCGTTATACGCCGCGGGTCATTTCAAATATGGTATTATATCCAATAGCCGCGTTGCGACTCGCGAATATGGGTGAGCGGGGTACGTTAAGATTAAACGTTGACGTTGTTCAAAATCATGAAACTTTGTAAGATAACTTATTATAGGAAATGATTGCTTATATTTGATACAATTTCATAAACCTTACCTACTGTGACTATTATTCCCAGGTCAATACTTTTCGATAATCTATTAAAATACTATAAGATAAGATTAAATGCCGATTATTACATAGGATTTCCAGGCGTGTCCCACTT
>NW_019100488.1:0-14074 GCF_001856785.1 Myzus persicae
GGGGGGGGGGTATTTACCCTTTTACCCCTCCCTTGGATCCGCCACTGATGTATTGTTAACTTGAATGTATAGTTGTATATAACTGAGAAGATTATGATCTTCAATGAATAGAACGTTGCCACTTTCTGGTTGTTGGAGCACATTTGGACATTCTGGATGTCTGACCATTTGTGGAACTGCTGCTGCTGCTGCTCGTTGACGACCGCGGCCCCCAGCTCTTCTAGCTATACGAATGTGGACTGGCGGCAACACAGGTGACAGAGGCTGAAGTCCAACCATTGGTATCTGCAGCTGTCCCAAATCTTCAGGAAGGATTTCTTTAACTCAATTATATTGTCATTTAGTTTATACACTGAATTGAATTTATGTGGTACCAACCATTAGCTAAAGGGCCTATTTACATATTTATGTATCCTTTCACTGAGTAGGAAACTCTCCTTAAATATGCCATTGTGTCATAGCGTACACTTTGTTGAGCATCAGCCAAAATGCAGTTATTTGTGTCTCTGCTAGACACATTTGATCTTCAGACCTTTAATTAAAGTTTAATTTATTAAAAACCATTTCAAAAATTTAAACTTATAAAGTTTATAGCCTTACTCGCTGGCTGTTGATTGTTTGTAAGGTTTCCCTCCGAACTCTATTTTCAATGGAACATAATCGATCTGCAATATATTATTAAAAATCAATCACCATTCTAGTTATTGTCAATTAAATATTTTTATAAAAATAAATTACCGTAAAAGAACTAGACTGGGGGATGTAGGCCTATGGTGGACTTTAGCATGCTGTGAAAACATTCCACATAATTATTGGTACGGATATTTACACCATAAACAGTAAACCCAGATGGGCGTACTGTTGTTAACCAGTATCGTCGAACATAGTCCACCAACTGAACAATTCGGTTCAGTATGCCCATACGAGTTGCCAGCCTTGTGATTGCCTTGTGAAAATTCCCAAGAATGTAGAAATCTTCGGGAAATTCTGGAATCTGTTGTGGTGGAAAGTGTGGTAAAGCCCTAATCTATATATAAAAAAAATGTCAATATTAATGTAAGAATTTCTCATATCACCAGATCCTAATCAGTCATTCATTGATTGTTATAACTTATAACTTATTAACATTTTCATTATTGTGGCAACATGATGATTTTCTCCCAATAATGTCACCATGCCATGGATCTGGACAAAACGTAAAATGCCCTGCAAACAAATTGTACATTTGAGAATATAATTTCATTATTGACCAAGGTATATAACAAATACTGAAATGCCTTAAAAATATTAGTTAACTAAAAATCCTTTTTTTAATTGCCATATTTTTTTTTTTATTTATTTCATTGCAAGTTTATTAGGTTATAAGGAATAGATTGGTATAATTTATGATTTCAAATATTTCTGGTGGTAGGTACAAACAAATAAACAATTATGATCTACCCAATTAATGTTTTTAATGTTTTGTTGTATTGTTTAATTATAGTGAAACTTAAAAAATATGTATATTATTTACATATGGGGGGGGGGGGCTATAATACGTTGAGAACATAAAACAAGTGAAATGTGATGTATCATAGAGTATTTGGCATTTGATTAATTTATTCGACAATATTAAAATTGAGGTAATAGGAGAAGCAAATATAAATTATTAACGTAATTGTCTTTTCAAATTACAATAATGAGAAATGTAAGAGCAAGTTTCCCATGTTATTATGTTCTATAAATATTTACTGTTCATTCCTTTCGTGAATACTTGATACCATATTAATGAATTCTCTTATAAAAACACATTTTCATACCGACTTAAAACTACAGCAGTTATACAACATTTTAGGTTATAATGTAGATAAAACAAATTTCTAATAAGTAAACAAATGACTTAAAAGGTGTGCATTTATTAATCGTAATTTCTGATCTTATGAAAAGTGTACCCTCTTACTACTTATACCGTCGAGTACTAAACCATCGCCCACCAACCTTAAGCACAAGCTACCAAGTATAAATATCGCAGAACAAAAGAACGTGTTGGTGAGGTGGGTCGAATGATTCAGTCTTAAAGTGTGTCCGAACCCTCAATAAATAGTACAGTGCAATTATAAATATTAATGTCACCGCAATTCAAAAGTGAAAAAAAATATTAAAAATTTCAAATTTTTTTGCATCAACGCATAGATCGTCTTTCATACATAAAAATAAACCCAATTTGGATAATAAAAATACAATCCTTCTACTTTAAATTATATTATTTTAGTATTATTGTTATAACGCACACTGTGTAATAATTTATTATATTCTACAGTTTAAACCATAATGCTCTTATAATACATTAACATACATGCCCATAAAGAATATCGCAATGGATTCACAATAATAATTCGTCCGAATTCAAGATCCGATCACTGTGCTCCACCAACTCGATGCATCAATAGTTTTTAATGAGCTGAAATATGCAGGCCCGATAAAAATCAAGTTGGAAAGTTGTGATTTCACCGCAGGCATATGACTTCAGCTGGTGATACACCCGTCACCGTGGATTTGAACTAAAACGCGAACCCGTCGTTACTGCACCTGGCCAAGATGTCATTATCAACGACATCTATATAATATTAATATATTGACATGTCATGTCCCGTCTTCTGCCTGGATCAAGTGTGCGTCCTAGTGACAGCCATGTCGCTATGTCGCGACAGCCGTTTTTTTATAGCATCACGAATTATTTTATTAATTACGCTGACGTTTTATGTCCGTTTTTGTTACATGTCCGCCTTAGCCGTAAGTGTCATCTTAATTTCAATGTACATTCGTATTTTGTTGTGGCACATACCGCCTTGAACAGTTGAGCGTCACTGTAGTGCTCCCATCGAATTTATACATTTTATCAGCTTGTATGTGGTATGTCACATTTGTTTGCGCTCTTTATCGCTTTGTTCTTGCACGCCGTTCTTATACAATGACAAGTAATCCGTCCTTTTCCGTCCACGCATCCTGTATAGCATGGTTTAGTGGTATACTACTGTCGTGTTGCGTTTTCGTCCTCTGTCGAGTCGGTCACGGTGTAACAGGATAGTCATGGTATCGGCCCACTATGTTTCATTAAATTATATACTTCTATACTCATGTTAGTACTCATTTCTCATTATCATAAAAAGAAAAAGTTACCAAATTACGCTCATAACTGGATTATATTTTGAGTGGCCCACCGAGATTTCCCCAGCAGCTTGCCGATTCGACCATTGCCTGCATTGTTGAATGTCATACAATATATTCTTCTGATGTATCCCGGGCGTTTTGTTTCACACGAGGGTGTCAGCCTAATATCTGCCCGCGGATCACGATACATATTGTTACACACAACATATTACATTTAATTATTTGAATATTGGTTAGTGGTTACATAAACGATAAACAAATGATTATATTACTAAGAGACATTCCTTGCTCATGCGACGGACCGCGCGTTTTTGTTACCATATTTTTGAGGGCCACATTACACGCTCTTTGCCCACCGCGATTAGATGATCGTGTCATTATATAATATATATATATATATTTTAATTTATTAGAAAATATACGATCTGTATGATAATTACAATAAGCATATGAGCTAAAATTAAAATAATACAGTTGACGATGAAATCGTGAGGGGAGTAAGCTACCCGCAGTAACACTCGACCTGATATTTGTTTGGCCATTTTACATTATATACCTACATACACTTATGTTGGCAGTTTTTTTTATATATATATATATTAAACAGTGCTAGCTAATTAAATCACGACACCAGCGCCTCTTTAATCTTTTCGGTGGATTGCCGGGAATGTTTGGGGAGTTGAGGGCGAATAAGCGGATTGGGATGGTCGGTAAGGTGAGAGCGGTAGCGCTTATAGGAGGATGTGGCCACATCGGTTACAACAGTTGGTATTCTGAGATCGGAATGTAGTGTTTGGTTTGTAACGTAGAAGGGAGCGTTGGTAATTATTCGAAGTGATATTGATTGATTGCACTTTGTAAATATTCGATTTTTTGCAGCTCCCCACAATTGGATACCATAAGTCCAAATGGGCTTTAGGAATATATTTATAATATTAAAATAGTGATTCGTTCGACGTTAGATTATAATATCACATGCAGTGGGAAGTGCAATCGTGAATTATTTACGCTTAATCCTACTCAGTGTATTACAACGTGTACTTGGGTAAAAATGTATCCCTAAAACGGTCCCTCACCGGCATAGGCGTAACTTGGACTCTATTCACGTGGGGGCAAAAATAATTTTTGAGAATCTACACATGTCGCTGCGGATCCGAAGACGCGGGCGTGAGTTGAGAATGGACTTTACACGAGTTAAAACCGTTGAGAACTCTTCATGCGCGAAGATATGTGTCCCAATTACACGCACCAAAAGACGTTTCGTCGACCGGATGGCTGCTTCCCGTAGACCCCCGAAATGCGGGGCACTAGGCGGATTAAAGTGCCACACACAGGCGAGCAACCAGTGACCAAATACCACGCTTCGTGAAGACGAGCGGTGGTTCGAGATTTAACGCACGACAAAAAGAATCTTGTTCGGGATGCCACGACAGACCCAACATCTTAGTGCCGTATCCGTCGTCATCCCCAAACAACATCGGGGCGCACACGCGATCGGCGGCCGGAAGAGCTTGCAACACGGCTGGCGTGTTCGATGCCTTTTTTTTAATTCGAGGCCTGACTTACTCAATAGTCAATACCGAAACCAGATAGGACTGGAGTTTCAACACGTCGGAAATTGTGTCAGCCCCGTCACAAATCTCGTCGACATAGGTACGTCTAGGGTTGCCACCTCTCCGGGTTTCAAACGGATAATCCGGGTTTACATATAAATCTACGGGCTACGGGATCAGTGAATTATTCTCCGGGTCGTCATAACATTACGACGTATTTTTATATAATTAAAAAAACATTGATTTTCTTACGCCAAAAGATAAGATAAGATACGATTTATAGTCTTATGACTTATATAGACTTGTTTCCATTATTATGCCTTATACATTCAATTTATACTACTAATAAATACTAATAAAGTAATAACACGATAATAAGAATAATAAGATTATGAACTACGGTTTATAAATCTACGATTACGATTTTACGAATCAGTTTCAACCTCACAGTCGAGTGTGTTTGATCGAATCCGAATATCTTCGTTTAGTTCTTGTGTCAGTGTAATCGTGCATCGATATTTATTTTAGATTTATTTATTATTATCATCATGGAAGAATTTGAAGATAATCCAAGAAAAGTAAAAAAGTATGAAACTAAGTTTAAAGAGTCATGGTTAATTAACGAAAAGTATAAGAAATGGTTAGTTAAAATAGATGAGAAAAAAGCGAAATGTTCATTTTGTAATGTTAATTTTACTGTAAAATGGGATGGCGAAAAGGCTCTAACTACTCATTTAAACAGTGAAAACCATAAAAAAACTACACAGAATTTGCAACGTAATTCATTAATGACCACATTTATGACAAAACGAAATAGCTCGGATGAACTTAAGGTAGCAATCATTGAAATAGCATCAATTTACCACGCAATCAATCATCATCATAGCTATTTAAGTATGGACTGTGGAATAAAATTGAATACTTCTCTATACGGAGATTCTGTAATGGCAAAAAAAGTTCACTGTGGACGTACTAAAGCAGAAGCAATAGTCAAAAACATTCTCAGTCCTAATTCAATAGAACTAGCAATTCAAGACTTGAAAATGGTTACGGCTTTTCAAAATGGTAGTTATTTTTCTATTGCTATTGATGCGTCTAATAAGGGTTCCCAAAAAATGTACCCTATTGTTGTTCAGTATTTTCACATTCAAAAAGGTATCCAAAATAAATTAATGGATTTTTATGAAGATCCAGATGAGACATCATTAAAAATTTTCGAAAATATTGAAAATTTTATACAGAAATCAAATTTAGATGTTGAATTATTATCTGGATTCTCTGCCGACAATGCATCAGTAAATTACGGCGTTCGTAATTCGGTCTATCAAAAACTTCTCGAAAAACATCCAGAAACTAAAATAATAAAAGCAAATTGTAATTGCCACGTTATTCACAATGCTGCTAGAAACTCTATGAAACAATTAACATATGATGTAGAAAACTTAGTGTTGAAAGTGTATGCCGAATTTAAAATATATGTTAAAACATCTTTGCGAAGAGTACAATGATGGAAGTAGGGATATTCCAAATTTTTTAAATGCTATTGCTAATTTTACTAGAAATTAAAATAAAATGTTCTATTTTTAAAAACGTTTTTCTAAATTTTTTTTCTAAATTTTTCCCTAACAAATTATTTACTATTTTATTTTATCGTATGTTCATATTGTTCATAAAAAACAAATAATTTTACATTTTATTTTATATTATTTGACTATTTAACTAATGTTTGTGCAAAATTTATTTTACTGTTAGTGATGCAGTGTAGGTATATAGGTTTAACTAATTTTTTTAGAAAATTTTAGATTCTGAGCGGAGCGATGAATGTATTGATTTTACAATGATGTACTATGAGTTTTTTTTTCTAAATTTTTAGAAAATAGTGTAGGTAGTCATTTTTTTAGCAAATTATTTAATATTTTATTTTATTACGTGTAGGTATACTGTGTTCATAGAAACAAATTGTTTTACATTTTATTTTATATTATTTGACTATTTGACTAATGTGTGTACAGTATATTTTGTGATGTTATTACCACTAACGTAATTTATATATTATATAATATATTTATATTTATATTTTTATAATGCGTAATTTACTAATCTACGTAAAAACGGATAGATTTCAATATTTTGACCGATTACCGTCCTAAGGCAATATATTCGGTCATAAAATTAACATAAACATTTTTTAATACTGGATCCGCGGACAGTTTACGTTTGATGGCGTCAAAACGTCGTGTAGCTACCTCGCGAGACCCGACGAACGTTTCTGTCGGCGAGCGAAACGGTAACAGAACCGCGAAGCGATCCGATGTCAAACGCATAGCAACTGTTCGCAGTAACCTTCCTCGGTGAACGCAACCGGCGCGTTCTCGGGCTCCTCGACATGCCAAAAGCACTCCATTATCCCCTCAATGGATGCGGTCATACAGACCGGTGTCACCGGCGATTTGTACCCCCGAGAATTTTTACCGGGGGGGTAAAAATCGCCTGAGGTAAAAATCGCCTGGCGTAACGGGCGATTTTTACCCACCTTCGAATTTTTACCGGGGGGGTAAAAATCGCCTGAGGTAAAAATCACCTGGCGTAACGGGCGATTTTTACCCACCTTCGAATTTTTACCGGGGGGTGGGTAAAACTCGCCTACAAATTTTTCTAAGATGCAAGAGTTTTTTAACGCATCCACTAATGCAACAGTGTTATGATTTTTGTCCATATTGTCCAAACAAAATTAATTATTTGTTTAATTTATCTACAGTCTACACAACTATTAAAGTCAACCTACCATTTTGTTTTGTTATTACTTATTAATAGGTTTTATAAAATAGTAAATACTAAACATCTTAACATAATATTTATATTTAATATTATTATAATAATTGTATACTACCGAGTACCGATATAATAATTTGCTTATCGAAGTTTCTATTTTTGGACGTATTACGTATTTGTGTTTATAAAAAATGAAAACAAGATGTATACATAATATATTTTTGAACGTTTCTATTAAGCTAAACATCTATTTTTGAATCCACAATACAGTTATAATTGTTATTATTGATATTTGGTATTTACATATAAATTTTATATAGAATCATTATTTGTCCTTAAAATTATTTTATTCGAACATTTTATAATCACTCCTAGCTTTACTGTTGTACAACATGGTTGTTTCATAATATGAATTGATTTATGATATTTTATACCCAACTATTTTGTTCAAAGTAGGTATTGCTGGTTTATTCAATTTGTGTTTATTATTTTTTAAATTGATTTTGAGAAAAGACGTACGTACAAAATAAGGTAAGTAATTTATAAAAGTATTTAAGTATTTTTTGAGCTTTAATAATAACTATAATTTTTAAATAAATTTTTTTTTATATGCATTGAAACTTAATACTTAGCCACTTAACTAGGTACATGATATTAAATGACAACACGTCAAATCTATATTTTATATATAATAATAATATATTACCTACATTGGATAAATTATTATTAATAAATCAATATTTTCTAATTGCTACGTGACCACGTCATGGTACTGCGTGGATTTAAATGTTTTAAAAAATAAGAAGCTCTTAAGGCTAGGTGATGAGACATTATTTTACCTATTATTAAATCTACTGAATAATTAGAAATTTGAAACAAATCCAACGACACAATTGCTATTTAAGTAAAAAAAAATAAGTCGAAGCACACGACCGTGTATATATATTATCATTCAAAAACATTCCCATTTAATATGTGTTAATATTTTTGTATTATTTATTAAAGGCTACAAGTCTAATAAATGGACCAAATCGTTAGAATGAGGACGGCAATAATAAATATAATATATTATATAAAATTTATAAAAACTAATAATATACTAACAAAAACAATATGTCAACTCCATGTAAAAAAAAAAAATAATTTAATTTAATCTGTTGTTGGGCGTATGGGATAAACAATTAACTCAGACCTATTAATACAGTATATTAAATATGGTAATTTATAAAAAAACTAACGATATTCTAACAAAAGCAATCCGTTAACTACGTGTCTACGTGTAAAAAACGCTAAGTGAAAAAAACTTAAAAGATAAATGGTATAAAATGTGTGATATAAGATGGAATCTAAGTAAATGGTCTAATCGCTCTAAATGTGTAAAATTTATATAATATATAATAATATATATTATATTATAAGTAATTAGGTAATCAAAATTTAATAAAAATTGGTTATTTATATTTATTTATTATATGAATTATTTTAACTAAAATTAATCCAAATTTAGTTTACTTGGCCAGAGGATTCAGTCTAAAAATGTATAGCCAACTAGGTACTAAGTATTACCTATGTAATAACTAATAATAATAATGCAGAACCCATTAGGTACAATAAATAAATTTATGAATGGGTGACGGTTCAACTTCAATTGTCAATTCAAAATGAGATAATAACGGGTGGTCCATTAATAAATATCTACACTCATTATTTAGAAAAGTTTCAGTTTTTAAAAAAAAAACTTTAAATAATACCTATATGTATACTATTAGGTAGTTCTTAAGAACTACATTTTGAATTGAGGTCCAATAAATGGCAATTTTTACCCCCTCTCTATAAAAATATCCTTGTATATTACCTATAATTTGAAGGTGGGTAAAAATATACTAGGTTATTTAGAAACCATGACCCCCCCCCCCAGTCACCATCTATTTGCATCAATGGTTATAAGCATATTATTTTTCTATTATTCACTATAGAATTATTTGATTGGTTATTATTTTTACTTTAATTTTATGAAGATCCAGTATGGTTTGTTTTCGTCCATGGGAAGATAACAAACAAACAAATATAAATGAAAATGAAAATGAAGTAAACAACTTAGATTTGTTTGATTGTGATATTATGTATAGTGATATGGTACAGGAGAATTTAGAAAACTGCAATTCTACGAAAGATTATAACAATTGTGTAGACATGGAAATAGATACACAATTTGCAATTATAAATGGAAATAATGTAGAAGATAGTGATAATTTATTTCATTTTAAAGAAACGAGTAAGTATTATTAATTTAGGTTTTTTTTAAATTTTTAGTTTGTTAGTACTTTAGTAGTACTTTTTTCATCGTGCAGTATAAAAATTCTCCAAGAATGTATGAATGTATTTTAGCTGTTTTTTTTATAAAATATTATATTATATTACATGGATATACAACGATTATGCCTACATAATTAATGAACAATACACAAATTGAAATACATTTGCGGGTGTGTGGGTATCTGTCGTTTTGAAGGAATAAAAACGGTTTAATGTTCGACTTGAAGTGTGGTATCTAGTAGTAGTAATTTTTTTTTCTTGCTTTAATTCAGAAAATATTAATTGTATAGACTGATATTTTCAGCAAAAAATAAAAAAAATAAATAAAATATATAAGGATTTTTCTAGAATTTTTAAAAAACATATGAAGCTTAAAATATTATTAAAAATATGTTGCTTTAAGAAAGACGTTTCTCCTGAATGTGTAGTTTCCAATTGTTCAAATACGTCTTATAGGTATGAAACATATCAAATTTTAGTTAAGCAGTAATCATTCATCTTCGTTGATTCCAAATAATAATTATGACTCTAATATTAAAACTTTCATTGCTAAATGAAATCTGCTGACATTGATATTTGATGAGCACTTGTAACAGTTGTAACACGGGGCCATCACATGCTTATAAAATCTTAATACTAACTAGTTACTTCTTAAATGTACATTCAATCATACTTTCAAGTTGAAGCACTTATAAAAGTCTTTATCGAATTTCGCATATATTGTATTCTTCAAGTTGTTTAAAGTTGTAATAATTAAACAAAAAAAGTTCAACTTAATATTCAAATGCATTGACTGAAAATCTTACTCAAATCAATTAGTTAAATAATGATTTTTTTGAAACCACTTACTATATGAAATGGTACTCCGATATTCGGTGACCTACTTTTATAAATAATTTATAATACAAATTTGTAGTATCACGTATGGTTTATTCTTATATCGCAAATGTATTTACAATTATGCGGAGGGAAATTTAATCCGGGCCGCGGAACGTATCATCCATAATTAAATAGATAGGTACTACAAGCAGCCAGACGTTATTAATATCGATCACGAACCAGGCCCGGATCCAAGGGGGGGGTGAGGCAAAGGGCCATGGCCCCCCGTAGACTCCGGTGTTTTTTCTATGATATCTTTTTTCGGCATCCGATAAAATGCATTGTTTTGCCCAAGGCCGTATCTGGGGGGGGGGTTCGAGGGTTCAAACCCCCCCCGAAATTTTAAAATAGTTAGTAAACTGAACTTTGAAATAATCGGCAATAATAAGTAATAAATAACGTACGGATCACCACAATCGGAACCTAACCGGATATTTACCGTGCATTTATAATCTGTATATTTGACGGCTGATAAGGACCGCGCGCAATCGTATTGCAGCCATATATTTATATCGTTTCGAAAATTATATTATATTATTTTATAATCCGGTAATCGTGCGAATACGAACCGTATATGAATTTATATACAATATACATATATACGCACAAGCGATTGAATGTAAACGATTAATTGACAGACGACGATAACGTCGTACTGCCTTTTTCTCCGAAGCTTTTCGATTATCGGTACCTACAACTTCCTTTGTAGTCTGTGTTGAGACGTCGTCGTATTAGTAGTACCTATTACCTCTTAAACTTGAATATAATATTAATTATTAAGTGTATAATTTGTTTATTTTTTTAATAAAATGTCATCTCGTAAAACCAGTTGTTCTAATAGTCTAACAAACTATTTTAATAAAAAAATAAAAACTACGCATGATGGAAATGAAGCAAGTACTTCAAGTTCAATGTTAACTACAATTGCACCAGTTACAAGCAGTGTAACAACAGAAAACTCTAAGAGTGATGTAGCCGATATTGGTTGCTGTTTTAATCAAAAGGTTAGTGATGAATTAAAATATAAGTTACTTTCTAACGTTTGGATGCCTGATGAGAAGTTTACATTTCCTATATCAGAAAATAGAAATTTAAAATTTCAATTAAATTGGATCAAACGATTTCCCTGGTTATGTTACACTAATATGCAAGGTTCTGGAGCGGTGTGTAAGTATTGTGCTATATTTTTTCATAATTATACTGGTAAAGGTGCACATCAGAAACCCGGCGTATTAGTAACAAAACCATTCAATAAATGGAAAAATGCAATTGAAATTCTGAGTGTGCATAGACATATTAAAATAAATATAGATGAAGTGATTGACCGTTTTGCGAAAGAAAAAAAAAGACAAACAGACCTTGTGCTATAAAAATGTATTTAAAATTTAAGCTGAAAAGAAACGGAAAACATTTTGTATTATGTATTGTATTATATTATTATTCTGTATTATATCATAATTTAGTATTTTAACTTCAGTATATTGTAATAATTAAATTTTGTAAAATTATGACAGGCCATTATTATAATGTATCTATGTAATAATATTAAATAATATCATAAAATATCTTTTTTTTTTAACTAGATATTTAAATACATATGGTAATTTGGTTTTAAACCCCCCCCCCCCCCCGAAAATTTGTTCCAGCTACGGCCTTGGTTTTGCCGATAAAGTTAGCGCCGTGTACATTTTTATCGGTCGCCGTCAAAAGCCATTCAAATCTAATATTTAAACTTGTTTGATGCAATAAAATCTCTGCCCTCTCCAGTCCTGACCATCAGTCGAGAGAGTGTGAGCGACGAGAAGGCAGCCAGCGGCCTGTATTTCTGTGGTTCGATGCCTGCCGGTCCGATTGAAATATCGTGTTTTGCTTTTCTTCGTTCTGTTGGCTCCTTGTGGGTGCTATGCTAAGTATTTGAGAGTAACAGACTTATAGATTATAAGTCGCTGATTCTGAAAATACAACCCTCAAACTTGTGTTGTATAGCTTTCGTGTGGAAAACTCAGTCTTCCTGCTGGTGGTGCGCGCTCGGATAATCATGCGTCGGTCGGCGGTACCGCGTGCTGTTGATAAATTATTGATCTTGCGAGGCGGCGGCCGATATTGGTCGTTGTTGATGAATAAAACTAGAGTGCGCCACGTAAATGGTCGCTCTGTTTTATCTCATTACATGGTCTACTCGGCCACTTCACCAGCTTAAATATTATTAATAAGGTTTGATTTAAAGATAAATGTTATAACGTGTTTTATGTTGTCCGGGTGAAGGGCTTCTGATAAAATGTTTGAGATGCCTGCCTCTTGTCTCTCCGTTTCATATGAAAGGCATTCAGTAAAAATGTGTTTAATTGAAAGAGGAGTACCGCAGCAGGAACATAGGGATGGGTCTTCCTTCTTCATCAGATACTGGTGTGTTATCGATGTGTGTCCTATACGAATTCTATTGATCGCAGTTTCCATTTTTCTTGAGAAGTCTGGTGGAGGGGGCCATGACGTGTGGATGGTATTTTTAATTTGGTTTAATTTTGAGGTACTTTGCTTCCTTGCCCGTTGCCATATGTTGTTTTATATTATTCTGGTTATGAATTTGGCGTCGTGTAGGGTAAAATAATTAAGTCTTATGGCATTAGTGGAGTTTATTGCTTGGCGTGCTTTTTCATCAGCCCTTTCGTTTCACGGAATTTGATTGTGACTGGGTATCCATATTAATTTAATAGAGTAGCCGGTGTTTCTAAGGTTGTAGATCTGGTTCTGGATTTTTGTGGCGATCTCATTTGGATGGAAGATGTTTTCAATACTCCTCAAGGTACTAAGTGAGTCGCTAAGCGATACTGCTTTATGTATACAATTTGTTTTAATGAGGTCTAGGGCAAATGATATTGCCATTGCTTCGGTTGTGTAATGTGTATAACATAAAAAAAAAAGTTCAACTTGATAAGCGGACACAAAAATAAAAAACCAAATAAAGATCTTTTTATTCTAAGCGTCCCACTTAACCCTCTGTTAGTCGCGCTCCAAACGGGGGTGATTAAACTAGCACCCCCCACACTGCCCAACTCGCGCGACTATGCTGTTAAAACAGAGGGTTAAATAAGTTATGAAAAGGTTAGTACGCCTAAGGGCTATGGATAGTTGAAGCTGTGGTGATGATAGTAGGCTAGCGGTAGTATACTATCATACCGGGTCGAGTGCATTGCAATGATCTTTTCCTACTAACTACCAAGGTATTCGATATTGTATAAGAATAACAATGAAAGAAAATATTTAAATATTACCAAGAGAAATAAGAACATAATTAAGTACCATCATTTGTATTCACAGTTTTAAAGCCAGTCGGCTAGCGTTGTACCAGTACATATAATTAATAATAACTTAAATACAGTCAACACTCATTAGTGATTTGTCTA
>NW_019100488.1:14299-50837 GCF_001856785.1 Myzus persicae
TTTATTTATTCATTAGTTTTAATTTAAAATATGGTTTAGTGTATTAAAATAATATTGTCTTACAATTCCCAATATGTTTTCTTCTCACTTCTTTCCACATTGCACTTAATCTATTTTTTCCAACACTTTATTAAGAACAAAACAAAAATTTAAATATTCTTATATTTGAATTTTTTGTATACTTTTTCAAAATGTATGCTAGTTACAGTTTGAAACACAATATAATTTTAATTCAGCAATAAATTAATTAAGTAAAAAAAAGCTTTAACTTAAAAGAGAACTTAGAAATCGTTCACATTAATTTCTTGTACCTATCCATAACAACTTTCATTCAATTAACACGTTATTTAATTGTACTGAGGTAAAGTCGATAAAACTCTGATCATATTATTTCACTTTTTTCCTTAAAATATTTTTTTCTGATACTCAAAACGCATTTGCCCGCGGGCGCCTATGTCCCCCTTCCCATTTCTTTTTTTAGAATTGAATTCTATCTATAATTTTTTTTATAATTTTTTTTTATTTCATAACTTAAACCCATTTGCCTGCGGGCTCCCATACCCCCCTTCAAATTTTTTTTTTTATAACTTAACTTTAGTTCAACTTTTTATTTACATTTTTTAAATTTTTATAACCAGCTGGTTTCTTAAAATATTCATTTTCTCATGATATAATTATTGTAAATAACGCTCTGCGATTAGTAATACTGATATTGAAGACTGCAATCTTTAATGTTGGTTTTTAATGCAACTTTTTTCATATTTTTATTTTATTTGATTTTCATAACACATTTTCCCTCGGGCGCTCATGCCACCCTTTCCATTTTTATTTTTAAAATTGAATCCTTTTTGATTTTATTTACTTATTTTTCTTTTTTAATTATCAAAATGCATTTGCCTGCGGGTGCCCATGTCCCCCTCCCCATTTTTATTTTTAAAATTGAATTCTCGATGACTAAAATACCATTTTTAAATTTTGAAAACCATCATTTAATTATTGTAAATAAAGCTATGAGTTTAGGCATACTGATATTATAGACTGCAGTCTTTAACGTTAGTTTTTAATGCAACTTTTTTCATATTTCTAATTTTTTTTGATTCTCAAAACGCATTTGCCCGCGGGCGCCCATGTCCCCCTTCCCATTTTTATTTTTAAAATTGAATTATCTTTTATTTTTAAATTTTTGGTTTTCATTCCTTTAAACCAATTTGCCTGCGGGCTCCCATACCTCCCTTCACATTTTTTTTTTTCTATAATTTAACTCTAGTGCAACTTATTATTCACATTTGTTAAATTTTGTTAACCATCTGGTTCCTTAAAATATTCATTTTCTCATGATATATGTATTGTAAATAAAGCTATGAGCTTAAGAATACTGATATTGTAGGCTGAAGTTATTAATGTTTGTTGTTAATGCAAATTTTTCATATTTTTATTTTTTTTTATTCTCAAAACGCATTTGCCCGCGGGTGCCCATTTCCCTCTTCCCATTTTTATTTTTTAAATTGAATTCTCCATGACCTTTAAATACCATTTTTTTAATTATTATAACCAGCTGGTTCCTTGAAATATTCATTTTCTCATGATATAATTATTGTAAATAACACTATGAGTTTATTAATACTGATATTGTAGACTGCAGTATTTAATTTTTGTTCTTAATGTAGGTACATATTTTCATATTTTTATTTTTTTTTTGATTCTCAAAACGCATTTGCCTGCGGTCACCCATGCCCCCCTTCCCATTTTTATTTTTGAAATTGAATAGTAGTTGATTTTTTTTTATTCCTAACATTCATTTGCGGGTGCGTGCTCGTAGGTGCCTAAATTTTTCATAAACATTTTTAAAATTTTAATAACCGGCTGGTTTAATCTAAATTACCATCATTTAAGTAATAAATGAATTTGAATGGCATTTTCGATTTAATATTTGGTAATTTTAGACTGCAGTCTTGAATGTTTGTTTTTAATGTACATATTTTCAATTTTTGATTTTTTTTGATTCTAAAAACGCATTTGCCAGCGGGTGCCCATGTCCCCCTTCCCATTTTTATTTTTTNCAACACTCATTAGTGATTTGTCTATCACAAAAAATTATAAAAACTGATTTAAAAAGTCTAATATATCAAAAATATAACAAAATAATTATTAAGAAATAATGAGGGTTGACGGTATGAGGAGTTATTGTAAGGTTTTTAGTTTTTATTTATTCTTAAGTTTTAATTTAAAATATGGTTTAGTGAATTAAAATTATATTGTCTTAGAATTCAAAATATATTTTCTTCTCACTTCTTTCCACATTGCACTTAATCTATTTTTTCCAAAACTTTATTAAGAACAAAACAAAAATTTAAATATTCTTATATTTGAATTTTTTGTATACTTTTTCAAAATGTATGCTAGTTACAGTTTGAAACACAATATAATTTTAATTCAGCAATAAATTAATTAAGTAAAAAAAAGCTTTAACTTAAAAGAGAACTTAGAAATCGTTCACATTAATTTCTTGTACCTATCCATAACAACTTTCATTCAATTAACACGTTATTTAATTGTACTGAGGTAAAGTCGATAAAACTCTGATCATATTATTTCACTTTTTTCCTTAAAATATTTTTTTCTGATACTCAAAACTCATTTGCCCGCGGGCGCCTATGTCCCCCTTCCCATTTTTATTTTTCAAATTGAATTATCTTTTATTTTTAAATTTTTTTTTTTTCATTTTTTAAACCAATTTGCCTGCGGGCTCCCATACCCCGCTTCAAATTTTTTTTTTATAACTTAACTTTAGTTCAACTTTTTATTCACATTTTTTAAATTTTTATAACCAGCTGGTTTCTTAAAATATTCATTTTCTCATGATATAATTATTGTAAATAACGCTCTGCGATTAGTAATACTGATATTGAAGACTGCAATCTTTAATGTTGGTTTTTAATGAAACTTTTTTCATATTTTTATTTTATTTGATTTACATAACACATTTGCCCGCGGGCGCTCATGCCACCCTTTCCATTTTTATTTTTAAAATTGAATCTTTTTTGATTTTATTTACTTATTTTTCTTTTTTAATTATCAAAATGCATTTGCCCGCGGGCGCCCATGTCCCCTTTCCCAATTTTATTTTTAAAATTAAATTCTGGATGACTTTTAAATACCATTTTTAATTTTTAAAAACCAGCATTCTTAGCCATTGTAAATAAAGCTATGAGTTTAAGAATACAGACTGCAGTCTTTAATGTTTATTTTTAATGCAACTTTTTTCATATTTTTATTTTATTTGATTTTCATAACACATTTGCCCGCGGGCGCCCGTGCCACCCTTTCCATTTTTATTTTTAAAATTGAATCCTTTTTGATTTTTTTCATATTTTTCTTTTTTGATTATCAAAATGCATTAGCCTGCGGGTGCCCATGTCCCCCTTCCCATTTTTATTTTTAAAATCGAATCCTCTTTGATTTTATTTACTTATTTTTCTTTTTTCATTATCAAAATGCATTTGCCTGCGGGCGCCCATGTCCCCCTTCCCATTTTTATTTTTCAAATTGAATTCTCGATGACTTAAATACCATTTTTAAATTTTGAAAACTAGCATTTAATTATTGTATATATAAAGCTATGAGTTTAGGCATACTGATATTATAGACTGCAGTCTTTAATGTTTGTTTTTATGCAAATTGTTTCATATTTTTATTTTTTTTGATTCTCAAAACGCATTTGCCCGCGGGCGTTCATACCCCCCTTCCTTTTTTATTTTTAATGTTTAATTATATCTTATTATTATCTGCATTAATTATATTATAACAATAACATTAGTTGGGGCCAAAAAATAATCTTTATGATGTCAATACTACAGTGATAACTACACAAAAAATACAATTTGGTGTGCCCCAATGAACACGCGGAGGATTTTATGTAACATATATGACCGTATGGCGACCGTGGCAATAGCTACTACTGGTGGTAGTATCGCAAGTACCGCTTGGACGACTACAACGGACAACCGTCATCTTTTCGTTTCTCGCAAACTACGGAAACCTCTGCGGCTGCTCGACGAGTGGATACTGATTCAATATACCACGCAAGTCGACGGCACTTCCCGGACCACCGCGAAGGTAACCAAAACCTGATGTCCCGCACAATTGCTGATTAGTAGGTATTTTGACAAATTGGGTATGTCGGCTGAACGCAACATTGACAAATATAATATCGCGTATCGTGATCACTCACGAGTCACAATACTCATAGTATTGTGGGGGCACTCCGGCGGTGAACGTACGCGACGTTGTGTTGTGGTCAACTTCTAAGACGGAAAACAAAAACTTGATTACTTGCTTATAAGTCAAGAAGACCACTGGTGAACTTGCTAGCTCGTGAGGAGGGACAGGGCCGCTCATTGAAGTTTCTCCGCACATCGCGCAGCTTGGAGGAGTCTTAATGATATGTGTTGTTAATTTGTTATGTTGTTTTAAATGCAAAAGTGTTCCGTGTTCGAACGTTTGTCCTATTTCTTTGCTCGATCCTGCCCACCCTTTCTCCGTTGATCACAATATCATATCGCTCCGGCTGCAGTATTACCGGCTGACCGCAGTCTGTACTGCGCCGTCGTTGAGGCCTAAATAGAACATGAAGCCTTGATAGCCGTACGACGTCCTAATCTGAGGGTCCACCGCAAATATTCTTGTTGCCTTTAGTGCAATCCACCTGTAACGCCAAAATTTACATTCCCTGATTTCACATCAGAGTTTCTGCTCGAAAATTTATCTGAATTATCCGGTATCCTGTGATCGTGTTCCAAAAACTGTTTTAAACTTTCAAACAAGTCATTCATCTACTTGAAAGTCGTCGTCACACAACTGAAACTATCAACTAACATGGGTACCATTAATTATAAACATTTGTAGAAAACACAATAAACTAAACTATATTATATAAATATATTAATATTTTAATTGTATTTTCATCTTTACTTGATAAAACGAAACGAGTAGGTATGTGACATTTTTTTTCAAGAAATATCGATTGGTATAATTAGTGCTTATTGATTTGAAGTTTAAATAGAATAATTAATAATTATAGATCATTCGTGTCTCGTGTGGTTTTATATACTCTACTAGGTAAGTCCTTAATTTTTTTTTATCTACAATCTGTATCCCTTGATTCTGTAACATACTTGGATTGGGACAAGATCAATTTCCGGAAAATGATTTTAGAATTTAATTTTTACTTGATGCAGTTTCCATTTCCCCGTAGGCTGTCAAGTTAATAATGTAGGATACAATATTTACACGCCTAACATTGATTTGTTTTATTTCTTCTTTTACGCCTGTAGGCTGCAGGTTGATGTTTATGGACGGCCAAATTAAAAATATTATACAAGTGAAAATAATGATAAAATAATAAATAACATTTTGTTGATAACTACAACCTTGTTTTTCCTTCTATCAGTTCTATTTACAATGACGAATGACCATAAAATACGATTTGTGAAAATTAAAGCGTGCTGCGCTGCGGTGTGGTGACTATAATCACAGCGCGAAATAAAATGTTTCTAGTTCATCGTTAGAGTGCGCTGCTTATACCATTTTCAATAACTTTTCCACAATATTTTCTTATAGGTACCGACAACATAAACAGTAAGTGGTCATACCTTTAAATAATATACAATACACATAAACGACAAAATAATTTCAAAAACATCAATTACACTATAATACACGCTAATTCTAACTTTAAAATATATGAGTAAATAAACAAAATGTTGGTCAAAAATATTTTTTTATTATATTAACTTTATTACAACTAAATAGTATAGTATCTTAAATGCAAAACACTTATTGTAACAATAAATAATGATATGACAATTTTATTGGCCTTAAACTTGAAGCTGCAGCAGTGACTTTAGGGGGGGCAAGGTGCCCAATCTCCCCCACAATTCCAAAAAATACAAAGAAAACAGTTATTCCACCTAGTATAGAATTAATATAATATAATATATGCTTTTATTATTACCGTATTTAGTATATTATAATATAATATTAGTAGGTATATCTAAAATCTATTCGATATCATTTAATTGTAAACTCTAGTTATCTTATATTTTAGTTTATCTAATACGCAAGTACGTATGAGGGTTTCCTGTATGCCTCCCGATGCTTCCTCTAAAAATAGAAATCAAACCCCTAAGTCTCTGCTGAGTGCTGAGATGTAGGTTACTTGTGGCGCTTGATAAGTGAACTATGAGTAAGTCGACTTTGACGACAATGATACACATCGAGTGTAGGCGTGTGTGTGTCGTCGTTTCGTCATCCGAAATTCGGTGGATAATTGATATTCAAAAATCACAACGGTAAGGTTACCTAACCTAGTGGCCATATCATTATGGTCAAAATCCATGTGCAAAAATAGAAGTGGTAATTTTTTTTAAAACTATTTTCATCTGATTAAGTTTCTAGGATTGGCTACACTCGAAATGGGCAAACGCCATACCTACGATATGTATCGAATCTTCCGCACTTGTTAATGTCCTTATTGTTAGTCTCGTAAAATCACTCGCGGACGACACTGTACGGTGTGTGGGTGTCGATATATAACTTGCAATTTCCACGGTGAGGTTTTCGGAACCCCTACATGCCTACATTAAAGGTGGAACTTAAAATTTTCATTTCGACTGTACGTCTGTATAACACTTTACTTACCGCAATAGTAAAATTATTTTAGCTCTCTGCCTGCACTCAGAATTCACTTGCCCAGTGACTACGACCTACCCCCTTTTTAGGCATAGGATTACCTACTGCTCTTCCCCCACATCTCAATATGCCTTATCAATATCAGCAAACATGTCCATCTCCTCGACTTCGTCCGATCGGACGAAGTCAGGGACTCTGTTATCTGGAGTCCAATTCGGAGCGTTGTTATCAGTGATGTCAGTTTGATTGCTTTACACTTCTCGTACAGGCTTGTGACGAACCTGTTAACCGCTGCAACACGGTATCGGTACTTACCACTTGCGTGTCCAATGTACACCCGATCCCCGTGTTAATACACCGAGGTCATTGCTACAAGTTCTTTCGCGGAATCAAAGCGGACCGTAACTGAAGGCGTCAGGAGCCGGATGTGATATATCCGCATCGCCGTTGTCATTGTTCAAAGACACAGATTCAGTTGAGTGGTACTAACTCAGTTCCATTATCTGTTTAGAATTATCCATGGTGGTGTAAATTATTAAATTATTAAATTATAATTTATTATTATTGACAAATTACACAATAATAAATATATTTTTGTACCAGCGTATTTATTAATATATTGTCCGGTATTGTACTTATTGTACAGTAGAGCGCATTAGTTACATATTTGTCCTTTTTTAAATGTTAACTCATGTTTAGAACATCATATGATTTCCAACTCATAAACTTATATCACATCATTTACAAGGACTATAAAAAGCCACGAAACGTGTTGTAGCACTCCGCGGAACTTGACATTTTTCGGGAGACTTGCAGGGAACTGTTTGAGGCGCGTGACCATATAAGCCCGTTTATGCAGCGTTCTATATTATGTATAGTAAGACGTGTAATATATTACAATAATATTATAGTTGCACGTGCACCGCAGAGATGCTATGAGCTCTGCACAGGAGTGTTTGGCGGCCACACCCTTCCGGCGGCGGCTACGGACGGCGTGTCGGCCGAATAGACCTGTTTCCAGTGTTCTATCACGTCGTAGACGCTCGGCCGGCGGGCGCACATGCCCCATACAACACGTGGAAGCGATTTTTCAAGAGTCCTCAGATATATATATATATATATATATGTATATTGTATATGTGTGTGTGTGTAATATTGTATATAATATGCGTTTACATTCTTTTCTATTTTCCCGACGCAGTCCACTTGCAGAGGTCGGTGGATACACGTGTATTATTGTGTATACACACACACACACATTTACATTCTATAATATATTACGTGAGAGTGTTGTATAGTCGTCGTCGTCAAAGTCTGCGTTTTGTTTTCTTACAGCCTTCCATGCAAACGACGACGTAGAGCAGACTTATTAATTTCGGGGTTTATTATCCAGACGTGACCGGGATTTCTTTATTTTTATTATTATTATTATTATTACTTTCTTCTTTTAGACTCTAAAATAGCGATTCGGCCAACCATGTGGGCTGCGTGCAATACGCTTCAGGGTTGTATTTGAACATTCTGCGCCCCGGGGCATTTATTTTAAAATTTAATTTTTGGGGAGATGACAAAAAAAAGTTTTAGGAGTATAAGATTCACTTTGCTCGAGACCTGAAAAGGCCTTTTCTAGAACCGTAGTTTATCACGCAGACAAAACGGTAAATCTTGAATGAAACATTCTCAAAAATTACAAACTTTTTTATTGAACTAAACCATCAATAACTCAAGAGCCGAATTGTATTCAAAATTACAATTTTTTTATTAAATACATCTATAAACCGTCAACACCAAAAATAAGGATATGGGGTGATAATATAATATTAGTGTATGATTATCCTGGTCACTTCCCCTCCCCAACCCCCACGAACACATCACTGGCTATAATAGTATATAATAATTATACATGTGCATACACACCTCACACCTACGTAGTTTAGGTATTATTATTAAATATTTATATAGTTATAGACTTATAGCATAGTAGTTTTTGTTACGACAATCGTTTTCTTATTTTTTGTTGAATACTATTATTATACATCCAAAGTGCATCAGAATTGACAACCGAAACGTGCGTTTCGGAGTGCATTATAATACACCCATTTCGAACTGTTGTATCTTTTATGTAGGTAGAACTGTAGTAAATATTATATAATCGTTTTATTTACGGATGAAGAAAACGCAGTATTGTGATTTATATCATTTATAACCGACGAAACGATCTTATCAGAAAACTATATGTGTAGTAGGAAACTGTAGTGAATAAACAGAGTACTTTCCAAGCATTCTCATCCCCAATTTTTCCTTAAATTGCATTATATAAAAAAATTATTTATAAATAGATAAGTAAATATGTATCAACCGTTTATCACTTCTACCTATACCTATTGCCCGGCTATTGGCTATATTATAAACAAATAATGTTTGGTATTTGTCTGTTATAGCTGGGCCACGTTAATTGTATAGACTAAACTATACTGCATGGCGAATTCACATAATATTATGTTTGTTATCTCGACATAGGTAATAGCTTATAAAAGTCGTCGGAACTTTAATGTTTTGAAATATTTTATGTTTCATACAGAAGACATGTTAAATAATATGTATATATATATATTTCCATGTATACATAATTTAATAGTTATTATATCCAACTTGCAAAGTATTTTTACCCAAATCAAAATGTTTCTGGCACCGCTTTATAGATTATTTGTTAAATTTTCAGTCCAACAAAATGTTTTAAAATTAAATTGTAACCGCTCCACTAAACCAATTACATTCATCCAAGTTTATTTATTTTTTGGCAGCCTCTATTATATGTACCAAAACACTTTTTATCACTTGTATGTGGTGTTGTGGATTATTTAGATAGTTGTATCTAAATAGTTTATCTAGATAAAAATAATTCAAAGCATCGTTTAGCTGTCTATAATTAAAATTAATATATCTGAATTAAATCATCAATAATATTTTCAATTTATTTTTTATACACATTTATTTTAATGGGGAAAACATGAATTTTCTCAAGCTATAGCCCTGCAGGAATCACCAACCTTTTCCAACAAGTGAGCCACATTAACAAAATTCAGTATCGGGTGATCGACAAGTGACTACTATTTGTTTTTATTATATTAATATAGTATTCATATTATTATGAGCAGCATAATCTTTCAGTATTTTTTCAAAGTGTAAAAGTGTGTTTAAGTCTCAAAGTATACTAGATCATATATTTTTATAAATGTATAATGCATTTTTAACAAATCGACCAGTCTACGGCGTTCGACTTGTTGGCTTTTAATCTATTTATTCGATTTTATTTTCATGTTCATTTAGTTATTTTATGAGTTTTACTGTAGTATATTGTTCATTCTCTATAAACACCGATGGGTAATCGTATAACACGTTTTAAATCGAATTAACGAGTTTAAACATTTAAACTTAGGTATATACCTATATTATATTTATAACATCGCCCCCGAGGGTGCGGTAAAACCACATGCAAACGAAACGACTCCGGGCCCCAGCCTAAAATCAAATATTATCTATATACACATGATGCGTTTTTGTACTTATTATCAATTACAGATCGTCGTTTAAACACGACTTCCGGCGGTTATCATCGTCAATCGGACCTGAACACAGTATGATATATTATTTATCGTAATAACATAATATAACTGTACCTATATATGTTTGTATAAAGGTATATATTATGTTGGAACGCGACGTGTCTGACTGTCCGAGTACGGAGTGGAGACGGCGAAACGAGTTTGGATACGTTCGGTGGCGGTGTCGGCCGGGGAGACTTGCAGGATTTCCATTATGGGTTACACCACCTGGACGACGACGACGACGACGTCGGAAGACGGAGAGAGAAGAAAAAATATACAAAAATAAATTGTAGTCTTACAAAGAAGGAAACGTGAGCGCTCGCTAGGCTGCAGGTATATAGGTAGGTAGGTAGGTAGGTAGGTATACATCTACCTAGGTATAGAGCGAGGAGTATGTGGCGGCGGCGGAACACATGGCGAGCGCTACCGGTGCGCGACGGTCCTGACGCGGCCAATCGTCGGCCGGGCGCCCTGTCGGGTCCTAGGCCGGGGCGGAAAAGTTCGACGAGCCAAAGTCCGGTGCCAATATCGCGGGAATTGGCGCGGGAAAGACGGTTTTCGCCGAGCAGTTGTTCCGGGCGGGCGCGTAAACGTATAATATTATGTGTTATAATAATAATATTATGTGTGTGTGTGTGTGTGCTCGACGATCGTAATAGTAATAATAATAATCGCCCGCCGCCTATATACGTACCTACATGCGTAGCGTGTTCCGTCCGACCACATGGACGCGCGCGGGTCACATATAAGGATAACCATCTGTTCGGGCCGTTTTCATATATAGACTTGCGGCGAAGAAGAAAAAATAAAACCGATTATCATTGAGACAAATTTAGAGTAGGACGTGGTCGTCGTCGGTCTGCGCAGACGTCGTCTATAATAATAATATATATATATGTATAAGTAGGTACCTTTGTATATACATAATAAGATAATGTGGTCTGCGAGTGAAATCAAAATCCTACGACAAATTCGCCGGACGTGTAATTACATATTGTTGTGTATTAATATAGTAATAATATGAACGCAGGACGATCGAGTGTGAGTGAGTGTTGTATGGGTACTTATATAGGTAATGCGTGTGTCGTAGTTTTTTTTCGTCGTCGTCGTTCGTTAACCCGAGGTGTCTGTGATGTGTGTCTATCTACGGCTATAGACAGTGTGCTGGGGTGAGGAAAAAACCAAACACACTTCAATCCGACCGAAATCGTCGAGACTCTTATATTATGTTAGAAGTTATAATGATATATAGTTATAACTATAGGGTTCGGATTTAAGTGCACTAAAAATTCATAAAATATGCTCGTACAAACTGTTTTCTAAAAAAATCATTTTTTTGACTATAGATAAGTATGAAATCATTTACAGCGATGTTTAAATACATATTTATCACCTATATGGTGAACACCAAATCAAAATCTTCGATAAACAACTGTAGTAAAGATATTGATTCTTATGTTATCGAAATTGTGTGTTAGGTTTTTCTATCAAGTTACAAAATAGTGCAATATCCATAAAAAAAACCAAAATAATATGACCTTAAAATTGTAAGATATGCTCTGCAGTATTTCGTATTTTTAATTATAACTTATAATTTATAACGGTGCGGCATAAAATATATTACAATAATATAATGATATTAGTCTGTCGGGCCAAGACCGTAGGTGGTAGGAACCTATATAGCGATTTCGCAAATTTCTGTACATTTCGCACTACAAATTACAATATACAAACTAATGACTGTTATAATGACGTTGTTGTTTTTTTCTCCTTTTAGCCCGCCAATTTAATAAGTAGGTACTACTAAGCGCTAACAAGACGCAAGAGATCGAACATTTCTGATATTATGTTTACGGTGGACGCGTACAGCCGGCTGTAATGTGCAGCCCGATTAATATCTACAACAGATTACACGGTTTTCAAGTATAAAAAATCTTATTGAAAATTACGTTTTTCCACTCGAAAATGATTATTACGTATACGGCTATTATAATAGTTACTATTATAACGTCAGTGGGGTTTTCGTGTGTTTTTACTGTAACTGTATAAATATTATCGGTGCTTTCGGTCATGTGTTTGTTAATAATAATAATTTTAATCTTTTTATTCTCATGGTCTGAAGGTATGATAGTGACAATCTCAAAGTGTGCGTTTTTTTTTAATAATATCTGTGTTAAAAATAAAATACAGTTATTATTGTTATTATTTCTAATCGACGAGTACATTAATTAATCCTACGGTGTTAATTTTAATTTTAGGTGTTATATATTTTTTATATTTTTGACTATAATTAATTGGAGTATAATAAATTATGATCTTAAATGTAGGTATTGTGTTATGAACCACTCAGAGAAATGCCAAAGAAAATGATACAATGAAATTAAAACTTCAATTTTTAAGTATTCTCGCCCAAATAGTAAGTATTTGATAAAATAATTGATTGGACTTCCTATATAATATACATTAAAGTATTCAACATAATTCCTCTAAAAATGCTTATCTCCTGTACAGTATGGTAAAATCGACGCACTTAGAGGGTAAGTACTTAATATGTTTTTTATGGTCTTAAATGTTTAACCTAAAAAACTTTCTATTTTATATTGTAAACAATATTTTTATATTTATACAAATGAGTATTATATATTATGTTCTGTTTCATCGTTATAGACTATGCATACATAAAGACATAAATAATACGAATATTATTTTAACGGTTTGATTTATGATTTTCCCACGCACTTGTAGAGCATAATTTAAATCCTCTCAGCACAACTTTGAACGATGCAGCAGCCTGTTCGCCTGAATAGATCCACCTGAACTAGATCAACGGATGAAGAGATTTTTAACACCTGCACACTTATACTAAAGTATTCAAATTATTATATATACAACGATTGTAAATCATACTGATATACGTACCAAACTACTCTTTTCATTCTTGTTTTTTTCTTATAGACATATCCAATTTATGGATCGGAGTAAAATTGATTTCTTATTGCTATTATTATATAATATGAATACAGTGCAATATATGTCACAAATTTGACTTGGACAGAGGTGTAATTGTTTTATTATTACAATGAGTGCCTAAATGCCGTATTTATTTTGTAATGAAATTACATCGTGTCGTACAAGCATATTTGAGGGTCGGTTTCAATCGTAAAATGTTTTATTGCATAACATACATCTTTCAAATCTACGACGATTCTTCAAAAAATTCCAGATGGTTTTTGAAAGAACTAACCAAATGCACACGTCTTGCAATAATATTTTAATGATATTATAATGTGTTCGAACTAAAAGAGCACGTAATATTATATATATTATTTACAATTGCATTCTATTATAAAAACGAGACAATAAAAGGAAGAAACAAAACCACCATATTGAATGAATACTAAATGTTTTCCGGATAAAATTCAGGAAAGTAAATATCCCACAAACAAAATTACAGCGAAGATTTATTATTTGAACTGACTAATCTTTAAATTCAATGGAAACAATGTTATTATGCCGAAACGTATTATATTATATACCTAATGTATAAAAGTAAAAAAAATTAATGGTTCAGGTAATATTAATCTTATTTTATGCTAATCCTTGTGACCTATTATACGGTCGTCGAGTAAGGGATAGCTGGTATACAATGGTCAATGACTAATACAAATGCCATTAAAAGGGTTTATAAAATCCACAGTATAAAACCAGTTGGTAGTGAAAATACATAAATAGGTATATAATATAAATATAATGGCTTAAAGTAACATATAATATAATATAATATATACTTAAGCGACTACTTTTTTTCTAAATTAAGAATTATGATTTACACTTCTTATGGAAAATTTGTCAAGTGTGCACTTTCAATGATGTTTTATAATTGATGTGCCTCTAAATTCTTAATATTGAGTATTAGTACCTAAATAGAAGTCATTATTAGCAAAATCGAGTGAGAAGGCTGTCAAAATAAAAACAGGCCAATGAAGAAGACAAGTGTCCAATAACTTTGTAACAGTACATTCATATTATATTCTCATACGTTTTGACTTTCATCGGATCGAGTTCAAGGACATTGTAGTGCTTAACCACTTTACCGTATCGATTCATCCCCAATGATTTATATAGGTACCTAACCTATTCTTACGCGAGAAGAATTTTTTTTACCTGGTCCATTTTTAGTTTTTTATATTAACTTTTACATATTTATTTAGGGTGTATCACTAGAGTAAAGATGATCGTAATTTTTTTTTAACGAATTTGGATCTATTTTGTATTATTATAATCTATCGATTACGGAAATCAATACATGTAATCATGTGTTTTTCTTTATTCAGAAGGTCATTGTTTGTCTGTAATAAACAATGTATTAAACTTAAATTGAATAATAAATCATTGTATACGTATAATAATTTTGAGTGGTGTTGATATATCTATCCACATTTTTAAGAATATTGTATTATTAGTATTACATATTTATTCTGTAATTGGAAGTTTATTTTCTATTAGCTATAATAATAATTAATAATATGGTAGGTTATTAATTTTTGCAAAAAATATCTCATATATTATACTTAAAATCATAATAGTTCTATTATTCCATAAAATATTAGGTACTATTTAGCTGTTTTAAACATAATATTATATCGTCAATTCCGAAGTACTGAAAAACGATGTGAATGGGTTCAAAGTATAAATTAGTTTGAAATTAAGCAAACAAAATTTGAACATATAATTGTGTATATTAAATAATGATGAACCACGCAATACCTAAAAGTTTAAATTCCTTACTATTAGTAACTTATAAATTATGACAAAATAACTCAAATCGTTATTTTTTGTTTAAAGATATTACAAGTTAATTTCGAAATATCTCTAAAAATAAATTGTGCACACACATTTTTGATATTTTTAGGTTACTATAAAAACAATTATTTATAGTGAATTACATTTTCAAACTTTTGGTCGAGCACGTACATTTTCATCAATATTTATAAAATTAAAATTAAAAATAACTCTAAAATTTTAAATATCTATAAATAGCCAAAAAATACCAAGAATATTTTTTAAATTTCACTTCATCTAGAAGATGTTAAGTTTGAAAAAGTATTGAAAGTGAAAGAATATAGGTAGTCGCAATCACCAAATGTATAAAGAAGTGGTCGACGACAAAATTTTATTTTCCAGCGACGGAAGTGTCAGCATACCGCGACTACCATGAAAGGTATATAAAATTATAAACTATTCGGCTACTGCAGCCTGAAGAACAAGACGGTGGCCACATATCAACTCTACACTCTACTAGCTCCTAAGCTGACACAACTGGCCGTAGTACCAAAATACTAACAATCTTAACTTTCCTAATATTTCTAAGAACAATCTCTTAAACTGTCCGTTTAGTTTTCAGGTGTAGTCGCAATGAAACTTGTCTAGTATCTGAAACCCCATAATCAAAATATATCTGTTTAGTTGAATCATTTTTAAATTTTTGTTAATTTATATTTATTATTACTTTTTTTATATAGATATAAATATTATAAATGCCTAATGGCTTTTTAATCATGAAATATCAAACAATTCATAAATATGGTAATACAATTAATAAAACGATACGTGATACGAACAAAAATAATAGTGGGCACCACCTTTCTTGATTTGAGGAGTTTGTGAACAGTTCTCAAATAAAATTTTTAAAACAACTTATTAAAAAAGACTTCCAGTAATGTCTCTTACCCCCTTACCGTTCGACAATAACAATGCGTTTGATTTCTTTCTGGAAAACCAAATGTTTTACGAACAAAGACAATGGAACTACAAATGATTATGTGGGCAGTTATCATCAGATGATGTGTAAGATTAAATAATTTTTTTCAAAACAAAGTAATTTGAGAGTATATTTTAGCTCCGTACTTTGAAAGTTGAATAACTTATGACGGCAATGGGATTAAAAGCACAAATAAGCACAAAGTACAAACTAATGGAGTTAATTCAACCCTCAAAACTCTCAAGCTTATAATATTATAATGCAAGTAAAAAAAATATCATGTAAATGGTCAAATATATATAGTCACATTTATTTGGCTTATGATTTAATATTAGCTATAGCAAATTATCTTATCCTAATTTAACAACTGCAATATGATTATGAGCGAAGAAAGAAGAAATAGGTTTAATGTTGATTTATTTATAATTTAATATTAAACTAGAATACAATTTATATATTAGAAATAATCATAATAATATGTATATAATATATTAGTATATTATTTAAAAAATACAAAATATAAGTAAATGTCCGCAGAACTAGACATACGCATGGAGAGTTCTGGTGTCCAGATGGTGCAGATATGGGTGTCGTCCGAGACGAGTGAATAATTTATGTAGATAAGAAATTTAGAAATGTGATTAAGGTAATAAACTCTATAGTTTTAAGATCATGACGATATTCACTCTTGTTACCAATTAACTGTAAAGATAGTGGCTATCATTAAAATATTGATAAGCAATTAATATAATATACTGTGTTTAACACGCTGAGTCACAAATATAATTAAATATATTTTTTGTCCAGACAAACGTGTGGAGTTGTAATATAGTATAGATATAAATTGTTTATTATTATTATATTGTTAGGATGTTGGCAATAAGTTACTTGTTAAGTACTAGCCGAAATTTGTATGCGACTCCTTTGAGACTTAAAATGTATTAATATCAAAATTCCTTAACTATTCAAAGATGCCTGCTATGTGAAGACAAATAATTAAACTCACATGGATCCTTGTATGCCATATCGTTTGGACCTCACAATTAATAGTTATAATTATGTGTAATGTATTTAATGGATACCTATATAATATATATTAAAGTTGAAATGTGTACTGGCCTTTCAAATTCATCGTCAATTCCACATATATAGAAAGGTCGTGTTTTTGCACACAGCTAGGGTGATCTCAAGGTAGTAGCTAAGTTCATGCAATTATGACGGTCACGACAGTCCAACTGAAACGAACCGATGCCCTCTTATCTCTGTAGTCTCTAGTCTTTCAAATCACAATGCTCTCGAAACTACTGTGTAATCAATGATATTATAAAAATTTTAATAAATAATAGATTTGACATGATAATAATAATAATAATATAAACTATATTATAATTATATTTAGAGTTGTAGATTTGATATAATTCTGCTAAAATAAGAAGCTTCAAATTAGGTATGAACGGGGGCAGAGATTTCGTAAATGGTGGCTCACCATAAAAATGTTTAAAGTATTAAATTGATTTCATGCGATAGCGCCATAGCGGTGTGATCACGAATTTAAAAAAATCAACTTTTAAAATTATACAAAATTGGAACTATATTCAACTCTAAAAGAGATTCAAAACCAAGTTTACTTGTTACTACAAGTTTAATGTACCTATATGTGTATAGTATATTATATTATGGTACACACACATTGTTAAGAAAAATAAGTAAGTGAATATATGATCCAAGATTAAAGAACTACTATGATAGAACATTAAAATTGACTTATAATTCTAATAATTTGAGTTAATAATATTGACACCAAGAATACAACTAAACTTATAAGAGAGTGTAGTTATAACAAAGTAAGTACAGTCAACCATAATTGATGATGAAATCGTTCAATTTCAAAAAATGCACTAAGTATAGTAGGTACTAGAATTAATTTAAAAAAGTAGCTGTTATCCTATAACTTATAAAAATCAACATGATTTTTCTGATGGTACAACTACTGAATTGCATGCTTAAATTGTTCAAATAATTATCATAAAAACGATTGTCGTTAAAAAATAATAAACAAGCTGCATTTAAAAAAAAAATCCTTATTATCGGTCCATAATAATATAATCATTAAAAAAACAACTCGTACTAACGACACAAGATACACTGTGTATTATAATGCATGAGGTGTGTCCGAGGTCAAGGAGCGTGATGAGTATATAATATATATATACATATAGCGCACCTGGTCCTTGTAGCCAACTGAAAACCTATCCCTGTGAGATAATATACGAAATACAATGTTTACCACTTTACCTTGTCCACATAATATCAAATATTTTTGGATAATTTAATATTATACGCCATTTCGTTTTTGAAACAATAACGAATTATATATTATCGCACGGCCATTCGAAATCCCATCGTGCGGTCGTGCGGTTATCACCCCGCAGGATTTATGGACGACGTGATACGCGTCCGCACACACACACACACACACACACCCGTTCGCGCGTCGGTGTGGCGGCCGTGATTCCTGTTTCATCCTCTCACGCCCACCCAAGCGTCCTGCGGACCGTGAAAACTTTTTTTGTTTCTCTCCGGTCGTTCATGTTATAATATAATATTAGGTATACACATGCACCGGTATGAAACATTATTTTTGCACCTGTTTTTATCGTCAATTATCAGACAACGAATGTTTAACGGATTGCATTATTCTATGTCATTATTACATATTATTATTATTATTAAGTTTATAATATGTAGGTACATATACATCTTGTCATCTTATAATAATATGTATAATAATAACGAAGTATTATTAATTATTATGCTTATATGTAAAGTTCTCTTATGAAATCATATTTAAATGGCATGGTATTAAGCTATAATTCGTTCTCACATTTCCGATAAAATATTTTGTCATTGGAAACCACTTTTTTTGTGTTATCGTTGGTAAAAATATAGGAAGGACTTAATTCTCTCAAAAAAAATTTGGACTATTCGTGAATATATGAACAACTATCCTTAACTGATAGAAAATCCTATAAGATGTAGAGACATGCGTTGGTAACTTGCACTAATTCACTGCAAGAAGGACAGTTATTTGGGACGAGTATATTGTACCTAACAATCAAACAGAAAATATTAATTCTTATTGGCTCTTTAGTATCTATCAACATGTCGGATGATACTTTTGAAATAATCCATGTATCCTTCTATGATAGAACTAAGATGAAACACATCATTCTTATACTCTTCGGAACATTGCTCGCTTTTCTCAAAATCTTAAATAGTAGTTTGGTACTATTATTAGGTGTATTATATTATATTAATATTCATTATTAGGTATTATTTCATTAAATCAGATAGTAGATTCATATTTTATTATATAAATATTAGTGTTCACATATAAAGAAAAACAAATGATGATAAAAACATTTCAATGCCTATTTGCATAATATAGTAACAACAAAATAAAATCATTTATTTTAATAATCGTTTATTTAATACAATTATGAAATATATTTCCATCAATAATTTATGTTTAGTCAACAATATAAGTCAACTGTACTTTATTTAAAAATAAAAATAAAACTCGATGAACTCTGTACTTAGAGAAAAATGTTATGTGCACCCTCATAATCTATATTTATGCCACTCCGCCCCCCTAATTTTAAATGACTTGGATCCGCGCGTGATATAAACCTCATGATTGCATGACGTACCTATTAAAATAGTATGTATTATAGATAATTTATATACCTGTTAACCATACAGCCGCAGTACAACATGTTCTAGGTACCTAAACGATTTTCTAATAATGTATAATCGCACGCTTCTAAGCTTCTTAGCTATGACCTATCCGTCGGGTAGTATTTATCGAATTACACGCTCGTCGTGATTTTCATACAGATCACATGGATCACTTAAAATCTATAAATAGTGCCTTTATAAATGTATACCTAATACATAATAATAATATAAAATCATTATTCATGTCATGTACATGCAATATGCGTATACCATATACTGCAGGGCCCATACATAATAATAATTGCTATACGCATATAATTGTATGTATATGTACCTCTAATACTCATTATAATGCAACGAGTCGTAGCCGGAAGGAATAAGTTCCCATTTCGCGCGTCTGCTTCCAGCACTATAATCTGCTTGTCCATTATTATATTATTATTTTAAATCAGAGTTGCCCAACGCACGAATCAATTAAAATTAACAACGTAGGTACACTATGTATATTGGTATAATAACGAACGATATGAACGTAGAAGCTTATTTTCATACTCTCAAAATTTTTACAATAAAATATTTTGACAGTAATTCCAAGAACAACGAAATATTTGCGTTCGTTACAGTTAAATTTCTTAAAAAAAATGTGATATATTCGATTTGAATATTATTGCGCCAGGTGCCATTTGAAAATTCGTCTACGTTTGCGAAAAAAAAGTATTCAACACATAGTATTAAAGGCCTCTAGAACCTTTAACGGCATAAAATACACGATTTGTTGTACAGTTGTCATCGCAGGAAAAGTATTTTTTCGTCACAAGACCAATTTTTCAAATGACTCGCATGTCAAAGTAATCCAAATTTCACGATACAAAACTGGTAAGGAAGGTATTGAGTAAAATTGCATTCAATCCACTTCTTCCCTTCCCATCTCCTAATTCTACTACGCAAAATTTGAGATTACGGATTTTAATTTTCGAGTAGCACCTGCAGCGTACATAATCTATGTACCTAACTACATTTTCAAGTCTCAGCGGCCTTGTGTATAAAAGAGATAAAAGGAGGCTGCACTCAGAATTATATAGGGACCTATATTAAACAAGACGTGTTCGGGTCGCGAGAAAAACGTGACTGTAGCCGGCGGCTTAGGTTAGGTGGCCGCGGCTCGAGATCACAATCGAGTGTACCCATCTGCACCGTGTGAATCAAATTGGCTCGCAAGTGTCTGCTCAGAGGTTCCTAGGAAGTGTTCAAAACGAGACAAAGTACTTCCAGACAAATTATCTATTGGTTATAAATACAAACAAATATTTCCTGATCAGAACATTTAGTTGACAAAAAACGTATATAATGGCCTAAACTGCATGCCAGCGCTGATGTGCAATAAAAAAGAATAATGTCGGTTGCATTTTTAATAAAATATTTTGTTATTTTTTAAAATAATTAAGAGTTGCACAATAACGAAATAATATTATCAACACTAACGAAATATGTGTTACATGGATGGTAATTTAAAAAAGAAATTAGTTAACTACTTATTTTTAATTAAGTTAATATTTTTCTCCATTTTAACTTTAAGCCATCAGAGTTGGTTGACTATTTATAACTTATAGCTTAAAGTTCTTGACTTTGAATTTGAATTTTACTAACTCAAGTTAATTTTTTATATTCAATTAAAAATTTAAAATTTTCTATCAATCACTGAATAAAAATAAAAACATCTTGTTGGTGCCTCTAAAACTGTTCTGTGACGATAATCTGTGTGAGAAGTCTAATAGACTTACGTGAAGATATTGGGATGAACAACAAACCGTCTCGAACAATATTTTGAAAACATTATGCACGGCTGCGAGTTTCAATCATGGAATTCCCGATTCGAGAAGTGTTCTAAAACTGTCAGAATTGCACCGAAAAAAAATACCATGTGCGTTTTCCTGCAATAGATAGTGGAAAACAGAACGACAGCCGTCACTCTCGAAACGCCAGCCAAGTCTCAGACTATATTAGTTACGTTGTAGTTGCGTTGAAAGTCCATACTTGCCACTAGGGTTAAAAATCCAAGCCTTCATTCATAATTTGTACATTTCTGTAAGTACATAAATGTAATTGTGTTACCTATAAAATAAGAATTCAAATAAATTATTCAAGGATTAATGTTTTTAAATTTTTCATTTTAGATTAATATTGTAGAATGGTTTGACAATAATAATATTAATTACTATAGTAGTTATTACTTGTCTAATTATTATCAATGATGGGCTTGGGAAATACATTACGAAAATAGTCTTTTCGCATAACTTTTATCAGTCATTTCAAATTTTCAATTGCTATCATAATTCTAGTAAGTTGTGTTACACGTGAGTGAAGATTTCATGGATGTGGCGAATCAAATATTGGTTAAGGACGAGTATATTACAACAACAGTTCAGTGTCCACTGATTTATATTTTTAAATATTCAATGGGGCATTATACAAATGAATTTAATTAAATCAATATTTGATGATTACTTAGGAAGAATACAAAATAGTTTGAAAATAACACATAGTGGAATCTATATGATGTGTTTGTTTTTAATTATTGCGTGAGTATTATTATTTTAAGTGTTTGTTAACAACATTATAAATAGAGGAAAATAATCAAACGTGTCCTGACTGACTGACTGACTTATCAACGTAGAATCTAAAGTCTAAGCTATAACAGCTATAGAGGTTTGAACATTGGATGGTACATTTGTACCACTATGTAGAATTGGAATGAGAAAGAGTTTTCCGAAATTCGCATTTCAAAAATATACTCGCGCAGATTTTGAAATTCACTATGGAAATTTGACATTTTTTTTTTATAAATAGTTTCTAAAAAATAGTATTTTTTTGTTGTTGTACGTATATAATGGTTATTTGGGAAAATAATGTGAAAGCGTGCATCAAATCGTTGCGTTTAAGTCCTTGAATAAAAGATTTATTATAGCTTAAATTAAATATGAGAATTCATTTATAAAATAACTCTTCTGTATGATTGTTGCCTACAAACTCAAAAACTACTTAAAAGATTTTGATGAAATTTTCGTATATGTCGCTTAGATATATCAGAAAAGTTTAAACAGTAGTTTGAAAATCTACCAAGAGCTATAATAATATCAGAACTACGGTAACTAAAACTGAAATACATCTATGTAACGCAGTATTTTGTATTAATTGTTCTAACATTCGGATGAAGTCGGGTTGTACAGCTTAACAGCTGTCAGCTAGTGATCATATAAAAATAGTAATAATAGTCACTTCATTTTATATCTAATTTAAACATTTTTGGGAATGGAATGTAGATTAATTGGTTGGAATGGTTGAATGGGTATAGTAGTCTGCTGTTAATAATTTTTGCATCCCCTAAAATGTATGTCTGGTTGCCCCTATGGTCTGGACGCTGCAACGAAAACGACAAAACGTATGTTTTAAAATGTTTAAAATATTACGATATTTTTGAAGCAAATGCCAGGTTCTACTGACTACTGTATAATATGCACTTATCGTGTTTCCTGTAATATGATCATAAACTATAAAGACACGGACGCGTGATGTCCCATTCATCTGCTTCGTATAATTGGGACAACGAGCGTTGTATTTAGATACTTCTATCAACAGTCTGGATAAAAATTTAATATATTCTGGTTTGATAGTAGGCTGCTTTATATAACTATTATATTTTGGGTATTATAACAATTTCGTTGGTTTTTGTACATTATTTTTTTATTTTTAATCGATTAACAGTCGTTCAAAGGTGGTAAACACATGACGACGGCTGGTCTATATATGCACACACATACACTCGCATAGGACAGGTGTGTGACTGCAGTTAACAACATCTGTAGTGTCGTGGCAGTCCGAAAACCATTGAGCCATCGGCTCTCGGGGGTAGATATAAATATATATTATATATATAGGTATCTCCTAATATATATTATATTATATTGTTGTCCGTTGGTAAAATTTAAAAAAAAAACAACTAATATAGTTTTTAGCTCATCGAATAGCTTGCGAGCTAGTATGGTCGAATAATATCCATAACACCACTGCTGCTGCTGCTGCTGCTGCTGCTGCAGCGTTGGCGTCGGGAGGAAGTATATACAATATAATAAGACTTCGCTGTGGTACGCATATGTGTGGCGCAGCTAATAACTGGCAACAAACATGTGGGAATCGAAACGCCATACTGCAGTTTCTATATATATCATATTGTGGAAAAACGACGATAAAATATCGCATACGGTGTAATTATAATATAAATGTATCAAAAGTCTAAAATTTAAATACCCAGCAGCTAGTGTTGGTAATATTTGAGTTATCCGAAGTCTCGTACCGTATCTATAGATGTGTTGTAACTTGTAAATGTGTTCATTTTAATTTCACTTTCATTTAGTTGAATATTTTGATGTACCTAACTCAAAATTCGAACGAGTTGTTTCTAAGTCACCAAATGTTTATACTAAGCAGGACAGTAATCTTTAAAAATTCTTTTACAAAAATATAAAATTGGTATAATATTGTATCTAGTATTAATTATTATAAATTATAAACCGATGGATTAATATATAATACAAACTAATTAATGCTATTTTCCAATCACCATAGTGTCTATCACTTCCAGACCTATTGCCAATATACCTATATAAGAAACTATTCTTAGTATACAAACATAAATACCTTAAAAACTACTTTGAATTTTTATTTAGATGCGTCATTATAATGTTCAGAAAAAATATCCAAGACCTAGTTTCAAAAACAGAAATTCTTAAATCCACAGAATAAGATCTCAAGCAGTAAAACAATTTCAAAAATTTGTTAATATGATTTCTAAGTACACACCTATATGTAAAAATTCTAAAAATCAGATTTTGAATAACTGCATTATTTAAGAAAATGAGGAGTGAGCATGATTAACGAATCTCCCTGTATATAATATACACTAGCCAGATATGTATTTTTGTTTCTCCAACGAGGCACTATATTATTATTATCATTATTAATAATATATATATTATAGAAACTTGAAACGACAAAACATATCGTTCGTTATAATGTGTATGCTATTTGTATTGCACACTGATCACGAGTTTCGGTCAAATGATTAATGGTCTGGTCGTGTGTTTTTTTTCGCAGGTATATATCCAATATTATATTATGTAGGTACAGCAGAGACGAGGAGAACAAATTAATCAATACACTCGAACCGATGGATATTGTGCTGCAAACGAGCCAAAGTCTTATACGTTGCGATGTTGAAAGGGGTGAGGGGTAGGGGGCTGCTCCACGCCACTCCTATGTATACGCATTATCTTCTGTTCTAGACAACTATTGCCATAATATGCGTTAAACACAAAAGGTTAATCTGTGCACACACACACATACAGGTATACTAACTGACCGCTAATAATTTAACGTTTGACGACGATGGCCGTTGCGTATAATTTATCGTCATATTACTCGTAGTATTATTATTATATTTTTTTTCCCGCTCGAACCTTTTGATTGATTAATAGATCGACCATGTCGATTAATCGACAGTGAGCGGGTTGGTATGTATGCATAATAATAATAATCGATTAGTAAATAGAAAAAATATAAACCCGTCCGCTCACCGTTCGGCAGCGGCGGGAGATCGGCGGCGGTGCGATGCTGCAAGGTATAATAATATTATGTATTATATTATAGTCTCATCCGGACGATTGTTTTCGATGTTTTTTATTTTTCGTATTTCTTTTTGAAACGATTTCCTTACCGGGGCGAGACAATAAAATATAATGTATAATACAATAATATACAATAATGTGGTTGCAGGTGCGTGTACCATTGATTTCTGCGAGTATAGCATACATATCTGTCCATCTATAATCTATATAATAGTGATCCATAATATCATGGACGCGATAATCTTAGGAACGAAAAAAATGGTAATGTATTTTATTTAATTATTTATACACATCATGCCTACCATATCCGCTGTGTTGTTTACTATACATAAATAATGGCGTTACCTACATATATATATACCTATATATATATATATATATACATATATACCTATATATATATATATATATACATATATACCTACATATCAATAGTGTAATAAAATAATATATCATGGTTTCATTGTACCCAATAATAATAACAATAATAATAGACTATTGTGTGTACCATCTATGTGTATAATATTAAATATACATATATAATTTATTATGTTATGCTATAAAATCTCCACAATCGTGAAGAAAAATAAAACAAATAAAAATTCTCCGCATTGGATATTTAGGTAGATGTTTTTTCAATGATACGTACGTAGTACGTTTTATCATTCGGAAGTCGCTTCTCCTATTTCAGCATCAATTAAAATATTCATCATAAAATTGGCAGGAAAAATATTTGCCGGCAGTTTTATAAACGCGAGATGAGCTATTACCTTTTTACAGTATCAATGTATCATCTTTGAAAATAGGATACCCATAACCTTACCAGTATGGCTGTGTACAGCTTCTGATAGAGTTTCTAAGTTTCTTGTATAAACCTATAAATAAGTCTACTTTCCTCGCTTCTTACCATCTTTACCTGACCATTTTATAAGCTATAAAATGTAATATCTCTGCAGCTTGTACATACATTCACTCATGACATGCGTTTTACTTTATAGGTATCTTAGGTCCACTTTGAAAATCGAATAAAATTAATCACCCCCTCCCTCCTTTCTTTTTATAATAACTTACAGTGCTCCCAACACTTGTGTTTTGAAAGATAAAAAAATATATAGCTAATGTGTCATTGTTTAAGTTTTTTTTTAAATGCACTTTAATTTTGCAACAAATGATTTCATTTTTTAGTAAAAACTTCATTATAGTTAAGTATATTTTTGAACGCTTAGTGCTTTGATAAGAACTGACTTCCCTACATATTATGTATAGTCTAATGATTTTTGTTTTCAATTAAGCCCGGCATGTGTCACACACCATAGAAATAATAAAATAGTTTAACCAATAATTAAGGCTCTATTAAAAAACGACATATAGACTATAACATTTGTTCAAGTGGTGTTATAGTTTGACAACAAATATTAAACATACTTAATCAGACACTTTATATTCACGTTATGTGTTTAGTGTATCACCTGGATTGTATATCGTTATTTAAATAAAACAAACAAACTATAAACATTATATTATATTTGTCTATTTGATTGGTCGATTTTAATCCTAATTTTATAGGCCTGTTTACGTCAACAACGCTTTTTGGTATTTTCAACCTCATGCCTAAATATCTGTCCCCCTGTCGAACCGGAATGAAAGTGGTCAGAATTCGTATAGGGAGTAGGAAAAGAAATTTTGACCTTGTGGAAATATTTCTCATTCGATTTGACCACACAAGAGCTATTCATCAGTCTGCTACAAGAGCGAGTTAAAAATAATAATGGTAGGAACCTTTTATATTATAAACCAAAAAACAATTTCGTCTGACGCGTACATTTTCCGGCTGCCGAGTCCAAAACATCTAAAACGACACGTTCGCTGTGTATTCGAGTAAAAATATAACCAAAAAAATGAACAGAAATTAAAAAAATTGTACCACTCATAATATTTATAGGTTTGTATATACCCACGTTTAGTATATATATATTGTAATATATGCTGTATATAATGCAATGTATATCATAATATATTTATGAAACCACCACTGCCACCACCGGGCCCAGTACTGTTTTGCTTTGAAATCGGATAACCCACCTAACTCGTTTTCGAAAAAGATTTTTTTTACATTTGCCCCGGGTATGTACCTACCAAATTGTATGCCGTATTAAAATTCGGCAAACGAGACCCCGATGCACGGCGCGACCATACTATTATATATTATTATAAAACCGCAGCTACATTACACCATACAATATATTAAATATGTATACCTACAACACATTAAATTTTATTTCAATAATGTTTTTCGTCTAACTCACGGCCTTGGGACTATATGTAAGTACATATTCTTATGTATATCATAATATACCTATAGAATGTGTGAATATTAGTGCTGTTATGGGCAGTATTTCTGTAAAATATCACATTCATATGTCTATATGAATGTGATATTTTACATATTTTACATATTTTACGACTATTAAAGCTATATTATGCCATTGTATGTACAACAATATATTAATCTATAAACAAAAGGCAATGTTTCTGTTTGTGTGTGGTGTGTGTAAGTGATCTACAGGCTACAGCTAAGTCTATCAAACTATAATTTGTGTAAAATGTGGTACGTATAGGTAATTCTATATCTATATACTTCTGCAGGGTGTAAATCTCGAAGCCAATTTTTAAAATCTGCCTTTTAAAGAGGGACTCACTCTCAGGTCGGAGATGGGCCCACGAAAAACGAATATTGTTTTGTTTATAATATAATTTTACCATATGATTACAAATAAAAAAATAGTTATTAAAGTTGGATATAATTTTAGACCTGTATTTTATGTTTGGTCAAAACAACCCCAATAACTGTGTTAAAATCTGTGCAGTTTACATTTAACGAAGCTTAAGACGATATGAATCCACTGGCATTTAGTTCGTCACGGGTAAAGCTGTGCAGGATCAGCTAGTATATTATAATATTGTAACGTTTTATTGTAAATATATAATATATATACATATATAAGTTATACCTATTATAAGTCTGCAGAATCAATATACACTGCGATGTGGATGACCATTGAAATAATTCGAGATATTAATACGTCATGACTTAACGAGCTAGTGGTTTAGAGTGAAAACTCTAGATAATTTACGAAGAGGAACGTCGTATAATAGCTAGGTACTATACTAATTTTTGATTATCTAAATTACCAATTAATACAAATGTTATTCTTATTTTTATTATTATTAAATTTAATAATTTAACCTGATGAAAAAATAAATACTGTTGAATGGGAATAAAAAAAACTAACGTATATTTAGTATACTGGATGCTGGCGTAAACAAAATATATTGCCCTAACTTAAGCATACTGCAAACGAGTAAATTGTTTGCTCAACCAATTTTAAACAGGAGCTATGATGCATTGTCTGCTCAGAAACATAGAAGACTTTAGTAGATATTAAAAAAACTTGAATCTACTAATTTATTATTAAGAAACAATTTCGAATAAATATCTTTAATAAGTATTTTGTAATCTACACCGGTAATGTTGTTTCGTATAAACTTTTGCAAATCTGAATGCAAGAATTGTGTTGAATTTAAGTTTAAAATATATTAAATAATATATTCAGATATCTAGGCTTTAAAATCAAACGAGGACTAAGCATACAAAGGATGACCGCCAGATGGGAAATTAATTTTTTTTCATCAACATTTTTTCTTTCGAATAAACACGTGCAGTCTCCCGATGAAATTTCTCACGCGCCGCATCTATAATATGTATTAAAGGTAGCATATAGGTACGATATATAGGTGTAATATATTTAATGATAATAATAATATAGCACAAGACAACATTGTGGGCCGTGGCGAGTTAATACGAAGAGTAGTTGGTATACCTACCTATACTCATTATACCTATCTATTTGAAAGACCGACTCACCGCCGCGGCCGACATAAAGCATCCATCCGTCTACAGACCGCATTGCACACAACAACATAAAATATAGGCATGCACTGCATGATGTAATGATGTAATGTATATAATATTGTAAATCACGACCGCCGTTATGAGTTATTATTATTGTATCAAACCGAAAATCGTGAAGTCCTCGTATCAGCGGCGGCGAATCCAAATTCATTTCCGGTGAGATTCGATAATATATATCAACAAAACATTGCCTACCTACCTATTATAATATTTAACATCTATTTACTTATCCGAATACGTTGTTGCGCCGTCATCGTTTCGTACATAACAAATTTAAATTATTATTATTAGGGCTGAGGACTTCTAGTATACTTAAAATCCTCAAAATATGTATGCACTTACGCATTTAAAAAACATTAAATAGGTATGCACTTAAAATATGCCCTAAAAAAATGTTATATACAAAAAGTGGCACCTGAATTATACAATTTAACGGTATGAAAAAAAATATATTACAATTGATAAAATTGTTGTAAATCATTTGCTTTAATCTTCTTTTTCGTTTTCTTCTATAGAAGATTTATAGTATCAAACAAACAACTGCAAACATAACATTTTGGTGAATTTAAAAGTAATCATTATGTCTATCAACCATTCTTTGTTTTAGTTTTGACACCATTTAATTGTTATCTCATATTAATTTGTAACATTGACACGTTTTTTTGTTAATTCAACTCCAGATTTGAGATTTCTATGTGTGTATGCGATAAATTATTACGGATAACTGAAGTGCGCTTTCTACAACCGTTGCCGTTATCAGCCAGACATTGAAATACCTAACCGATAATATCAATAGTAGGTATACATAGGTATACATTGGGAAAATAATATTTTTACACAGGTTAAAATTTTAATGTTTATTTAATATCTACCAACCTTAATATACTCAAATGTGAATTTTGCATGTATGACAAAATATGCATAATAAAATATAACCGCTTTGTGTTATGACTTATGAAACATATTTACTAATTCACATTGTTCTGTGACCTTATTCTAGACAAATATGTAAAAACTAAAAGTCGTTAGTCTTAATTATTATATATAATGTCCATCTTCCATCACTATATATACCGGAGCGTACTGTTTCAAACTTTGAAATTTTATTATGTTTGTCATCGAATTATATATACTTTATATTTTATACACAAATAATTTACACCAAAAATGCTTAATGAATTTACCTAAACGACAAAAATGTCTAAAATGTTTTACTACACCACATGCTGTATTGTGTATAATTACAACAATTAATTAATACAAAATTACTATCATACTTTGCTTTTAATAAAATATTTTTACAATGTTATCTAGCATGTGGCAATAATATTATATGCATCTCATGTATTTAGTCGAATGACTCATATTTATCAATACGTGTAACCCTGCAACAGCATAATATTATACCTCATCACGTGGAATTCGACAGAGCTGTCCCTGAACTAACTACTATTATTTTTACATAAAACGAAAAACAAAACTAGAAGAATTCGGTCGTGTACGCATACCGGTACAGTCTCCGCCGACACCTGTGCGGTCCGAAAAAACGACGTTAGCGTTATATAGTTACCTATGCGTACAATATAAGTAAGTATATACTTACTTCTACGTGTATATATAAGCTATAAGCATACCCATAATAGGGGTCAAAAAACAAAAATACCTCGTATTTAATTTTGTCAAACCCCTTCTCGGCCCGCTCGGCAAGTTTTTTTTCCCTTTCATCACACACACACACATTATACATTATTACCATTACACAATACCGTTTTGTCGAGTTTTACGGTGTGTGTATCGTTTTACTTAAAGCGGCGCGGTGGCCCCGTCGTTACGATACACACACACACACTGCAGCACATACATCACTAATAGCAGAGTTAAAAAAAAAAAAAAATATCAAATCAAAGGAGTATATACCTACGTATAGAACGCATGAGTCACGGGCATACCATAAAAAACGATTCGGTAGAAGGAATGAAAAAATAAAATCATGTTCGACTTGATGCGCACCTGCCCTCCGCCGATGCTGCTGCTGCTGCTGTTTACCGCTCACACACACACACACACACACACACACACACACACACACACACACACACACACACACACACACACACTATAAATGTATATATAGGTACGCAATATAGGTAAGCGGCGGTGCGATGACGGCCGTGGAATCCGACCAGTCCATTACACACACACACACGCACGCAAACTACTGTCTGTCTGTCTGTCTGTCTTTAGTGGCGAGTTCTCACGGGCGCACAGGTGCGCACATACGTACTTACGTCCGTCCGTATATAGCAGTTATAGTTGTATAATAAGTCTTCGGTCGGGTATAATCGATATCGCAAAGGGTAAGGGTTGCCTCCTGAATAACTCGGGTTAGGTTAGACTTCGCTTTGGGTCAAGATTTAAAGTCTTATAACGACGACTGCAGCACACAAAGCTTTACCACCTTACCCCTTCTCAGCCACAACTCGAAACACGATTCAGAACAAAACGATATCGTATTATTCTATTTTATGCTGCTTTAATACGAGTACCTAGTAAATACCTACAATATTCTGTACGAGAGATGAAACTTTTTTCCTGGACGTTCCAGACGACTTAAATGATAACAGAAATTGTTCTGAAATCTCTGATTTTATTAAAATCACGGCAAATTTAATCCTTAAACCATTTTGTTTTGTTATGAGAAAAATAAATAAAAATGTAAAAATAATATAAAAATGTTTTATTCAAACAAATATACAATTTTTAAAGAACAGAAAGCTAAGTTTGGTTACTTAGTACTATATTTTATTTGTTTAGTAATATGTACATGAACTGCAATATATACAAATGGTTATTTAAGAGGAGAAATCTTTACATGCTAAGGTAGCTTGGTTCGTGATAAAAAAAAAGACAAGTTGCGTAGTGCATTTATAGTATAATATAATTTGGATATTTTTGAAGTCAAAAATTAATTTAAGATTTTATTAAAAAATTATAGTATTATGTATAACAAATTATAAGGTACTATTATTAGAAGTACCTATGTATTTTAATTATTGTATACGATTCAAAATGCTTATTGATATTACTAATTGTAACGTAATTTATATATTTATTGTTTGTCCTAACCGAGTAAGTTAATGTAAATACTTTTAAACATAATATACAAGTTTAAAAATAAAAGTAATTTTATTTGTGTTTGGCTGGTACAAATTGGTTCTCGAGCCTCAACCTCATATGCCGAATTGGTTCCCGTTTTAAAAATGTGTGTTATTTATGTAAGCCGAATTGGTTCCCATTTAATCACTCACATATTCCTTCTCGATTTTACAGGCTCAGAACTGTCAATTTTAAAGTAAACTTGCGGTTAAAAATGTGATGTTATGTGTGTTAGAAAATAAAATATAGTATATAAAATTTAAAACCGTTGATCTGGAAGTTATCTAGTCATCACTTAGGTATACAAAATTAAAATGAAAAAATGTATATTATCCTCCTGAGGCCCAATGTCCATTAAAATGGACAATTATTATAACTGCTTTAGCGCCCAAGCTTAATTTTATTTTTGTATGTATACAAACCCATTATCCACCACAGTGGACATTTTCCCTTATCCCCACAAAACACTAAACAAAAAAAAAACAAACATTCAATTCGTGTGAGTTTCTCATTAATGTTATCAGTCATACAGTTTTCCAAGCATTAGTTATTTCATTCCTGTTTGCTGGTTTTCAAGTTTCCTTGCATTATTACTTCGAAATTCTATATAACGCCAATATAACAATTTATCGCCATTTTATTGTGTAGACCTACTACAATAGAGAATAGGTACATTTATATTTTGTACCAATTATACATACCTAAATATGATTTATTATTGCAAAATAATGCTTAAAAATTGTAATTATTTGACCTGAACACTAACGGGGACCAATTCAGCTCAATTTGAAAAAATAACTTTTTTAAACGGGAACCGATTCAACTCAACTTAATTAAATGCCTTTTTCAAACGGGAACCAATTCGGTTACTCCCTTGTGCTTTTAGTTAGCTATTAAGACATTTTTAATCTCAGACATTACCTTTTTCAACTCAAGAATGTAATTAGACTAAAATATTTGCAGTTTGACCTTATCCGTCTAGATGACTTATATGACATACCTATATATGCATACGACCAACAGTAACAATTATCTTTAGAAATTTAAGTGCATCGAAATGTCACCGATGTCGGCACACTTAAAACAATGCGGCTTATTATAATATATTATGATCCATTTAACGCGCAAAAGTGCAAACTCGTATGACTACGTACGTTTATGGTTATTGCTATTATCATAATAATAATATATATTTTGTTATATTATAATATATACGCGACAAATACATAAATCTTTCTACGTGCGCCATTCGTTTCACGGTGTATACCCGTATACATAAACGTCCATTTAATTTCTGCTAAACGAACGCGCTTAAATTATAAATGGCTAATTTTCCGTTCGTCAGTTCACGGAGAGCATTTGTACACAATACTACGGAATTAGATAGTATTATGTGCGGTTGTATCTCTGAGGCCATCGCCGGTGTAATACTGATGATGCACTGCAGCGGCCCGGGAGCAGGTGAAATTGTTTATATAGCCACACGCGGGTAACGCGCCATTTGACGTTTTCGTAACAAAAAAAAAAAAATAATAATAATAAAATAAAAAAAAGATCTCACGCGTCACGGTGGAATCAGATATTTTTTTACGAGGTCTCCGAAATTGTAAGCTTACATGTCCAATTACATAGCACAAAAACAAAAATCAAAAACCATCGCTCGAGGATAAAATAATATTATTCGTATACTTCGGTGAGCGTGTGTGTGGTACATCTATGCATCAGTTTTGGCGCAATTAGACATACTCGTACGTACCAGGTATCTACATGATATACGATGTGTACATTTTTTATGCAGTATTCGCGTGCACAACTGCGTTGCGATTTTATATTTTTATAACCGCTGAAACCGGTCGAAAAAATTGAATGTAGGCGTGAGTCTAATCCAACTAATGCATAATATTATTATAATATAGTGTTCTTATATTATCGAGATTGACGTGTACACTTATATTATTAATTATAATATACATTTATATTATATGGGTATGTGACACGTGTGTGGTGTAGGTACCTACTATACAAGAGTCCTGTAATTCTGATTTATATTCGTTTTGTTAATTCAACTATATAGTGTTATTGAGTTACTCGGGGGGATGATATTCGACTAAAAACAATTTTAGTGATAAAACATGACAATTAACATCTTAAATTTTGCAAACGGTCATTTTACATAGAGGTAATATATTACCATGCAGGTGGATTCGTTGTCACTCGTCACACTCATGTTAAATATATTGATTAGGTGTACGCATTTACTGAAAAACTGATTTTTGAGGTTTTTTGTGAGTGCTTATATCTATGCGTATTTTTAATACCTACTTAGGTGTTTTTTGAACTGTTCTGCGGGGTCACAAACTTTTGTGGTTTCGTCCAAGTATAAAGACGTATTATATAAGAGTAGAAGTTTCGATTATGAACCTAAACTGTAGACATTATGTAATAAGTAGGCACAAGACTCATACAATTATACAAAGTACTACTCAATTAACTTTATTCAAATAGTTTGACAAGTTGAAAGATGAATAACATTATTAGACACCGAAAACGATCTCTAGGTACCCAGAACACCAATTATTTTTACCGTTTGCTCATATAGTGATGGAAATAGGTGAATTATACGATATTTTTAGTCTGCTGTTATTAAAAACATCGCACTTACCTAGATATATTTTATTAAATAAAAATATAATTTGTATTTGATTTGATGCTATACATAACACTATAGTGTTATATATAATAGCTGTATAACCTGACATCGCGGGGAAGAAAATGTTATACAACTCGGTAGCTGTGCCGTCCGGCATTGCCCGTGCCAAATACATTATTTTTTTTTAATATTACTATACAAATGAATATACTATACTCCTAATAATTGTAATTGTAATAATATTATTATATGTAATTAATGCCAACCATTTATAAATAAGAGAAAATGTTTGATTTCCATTGTGAACCACAAAATCCATGTGAGATCACCTCTTTAAACTGTGAATTTCGGAAAATCCTTTCTCAGTGAACCCCTACACGGTGATATAAAACTGTAGTCTGTAATATTAAAAGTTCAAATCTTTAGCCATCACAGTGAGTAGGCTCTACGTCGATCGGTCAGTTAATAAAAAAGCACTTTCAGTTTTCCCCAAATTTCCAATTTAGTGTTTTCTAACATAACCTAACTTTTTTAATTTGTCTTTCAAACCTTATTTGAATTAATTATTTTAACTAAACTTTTTAGTTGTTCTGCTGGTTTATTGTTTTTCCAAATATATGTAAAACATTATTCATTGGTACTTAACAACTCACTCTCGCATAAAAGTATAGGCCTAAAACTCATATACAAAAATATAATTTTGTATTATAGCATGTTATACCTTTTGTGGTATCTTTTTCATACTGTGTACATCTACACCTTATAATGAAATTACTCCTGTGCGCAAAAACAAACATAAACTCTACTATTTTTTATTTTATTTAGTTGTATTATTATTTTAAACCTGGCGCCCACGCCGGCTAATAACGCGAGCAGGTGGAATGATAAAATAATAACATCACACACACACCACACTGCACAAGACGTTCCCACGGATCCGAATCACCTGCCGATTTCGCGCCCGTTCAATATACGTGTGGGCACACACACATACACACATATCTGCGGAACACGGTATATTATGCTGTCGTATGCATGCGTGTGGTTTTTTTCTCATTTCATTTATTAGGTTTACGACGTGATTACCGTTTAATATAATATATTATAAGTGAGTTGCGAACGATCTACGAAAAAAAAAAAAAACATTCACGAGAAGGGTTTCCCTTATTAGGCTATCTCGTGTGAGTATCATCATACAGCGTGATTCGTTTCGATAATTACTCCGACTTTCAGCTAACTTAAGTGATTTTGAAAAAAAAAATACAGTTTATACTATTACTT
>NW_019100489.1:0-51955 GCF_001856785.1 Myzus persicae
TAAAATGATAAAAATAACCAGGTATAATCACATCATCGGCTTCATGGTATGTTCTGTGTACCCTATTTGGTGTGTATAAAGTGACTTTGGCAGCGCTACATTATAGAAAATGAAGTAATCAAAATTATTGGTCAGTTAGGACTTGTGGATGATGATGGAGTTGCTACGGTATATAGACAAGTTGTATCAAGCAATGTCTGAGGTAATCCTAATATTTCATTAGTTTCTTTTAATTTTCTTTGGTCTCTAATTTTTAACATTTCTTCTTTGAGTTTATTTAGTATAGCAAAATTCGGTTGATTCTTAGCAGCTTTCCTCTGGAGCTTAGTGATTTCTTGCTGTTCTTGTTTTTTTTCTTTAGCATTCTTAATGCTCTGGTTACCGTAAAGCCGTAACAACGAACCCCAATTATCAATATCTGGATGTAATAAGCCGAGTATTATTTGGGAAGCTTTTTGTTTGCCATCCCTTTTATTTTTACAAGCAACAGAAGCTGTGTGTCTACCAACTGTCATTGTGCATTGGTTAAACATCAAACGACGATTGTTCAATTTATATTCTATACCTATTTCACATTCACTAAAATTTCTTTGCAAGCACACTAATAACATAGCATATGGACTTGGTTCTGTGGTTTTAGAACAGAATTCAGTAACTCTGGGATCCGTGACTTTAATTTGGTCAAATATTACTGAATCACGTTGGTTTTTGATATTTGAATCCATTTTATTCTTCATTTCAGGTAGGAGTATGTCTAAAGTGACTTGGGCAGCATTTAGTTTTGCTTGTTTCTTACTACTACCCAAACCAACACCATATTTAACATAATTAAGCACAACAGTTGCAGAATAAGGGGTATCTGTATTTTCAAGTTCTTTAAACTCATACCAAGGTTGGGTTTTCAATGCTTGTTGTAAATATTCATGTAATATGCAGACATAACTTTTACCATTCGGATTCATTATCCATTCTCGACGACGATTATATCTTTTATCACTGTCCTTGCTTTGAACTGGAAATGATATAAATTTAGTGCTAGCTGGAAGCGAAGGTCTTTCATTGGTGTTTTTTAGAGTGCCACTAGAAATTTCTGTTTTTATGTTTTGTTCTTTCTGTGTTTTACTTGGAGATTCTTTAATCTTGAACCTGAAAAATAAGTAAAATTACACTTCATTAAATAAAATAAAAATGATTAAATCAGAACAATTATATGATGATTAAAATAAGTAACAAGAATTAACTTACTTAAACAGTGATTGACAGTATACTCGTAATTCCATATGTGTTAAAGATTCTTTAATAATATTTTCTTGTACAGTCTCCACTTTAGCATTTGGTATAATTATATCTCCAAGCTTACTAACCTGAAAATCAGGTTCATTTTTTATAATTTCTTTATTTTCCAGACCTTTTTGATATTGTAAACAACTAATTGCTGATAATGGGGCTAAATGTGATTTAGGATCTCCTGGTCCCAAAAAATAAGGTCTAGATAATGTTACAACTCTACTTTTTGTATGTAAATAAATAGGCATGCCACTTTTATGAATTGTTTCAATCCAATTTTCAGGCAAAATATCAAAAGGATTTTTACACACTTCCTCCAGTACAGTTTTTTCGTAATCTTCAAAGTCATATTGAGTAACAGCTTTCTTATTAAGTTCACTGTGGGTTTTACTGTTGTCTTGATATGGTTTGTCTAGTAAATCATATAGTTCATCATTATCTATTTCTATGGATTTAGAAGTCTTAGTCATTTTTTCTTCACCATTATTATAAAAGTTGACACCACCATCAACACCTTTGACAAATCCGACATCAGTTTTTTCATCACCTCTAGTATAAAAATTTGTTTCATTTTTTACATGCTTTTCTAATTCAAATTCCCCATCAGAAATATGTACAAAATCTTCACTTTCACTATCATCATAGTTATAAAAATTATAATCATCATCATCAGATACTCCAGAAGATACATTCTGAATATTGTTCAAATGTTGGTTTTTGTGATCAAAATAATTGTCCATTTCAATTTCTTCATAATTTTGACTATCTTCATCAACTGAAATATCTCTATCAAATGATGGTTCATTTATGCCTGACATTTTGGTTTTTTTCTTAGGAAAGGAATCTAGACTTTCATCAGAATCAGATTGGCGATCTGCACGCAGCATATTCAAAATTTTAATCTGAAACAAAAATGAACAAAATCCATTTAGTTAATTTTTAACATTTTTTTTTTACTATTATTTTACAATGGTAGGTTGAGTTAACAACAATAATTACTCTTAGTTTGTAATAAAAATGTGACTTTGAGTTCATGAAATTAAAACAAAATGAAGTATGATAGTTACGAGAAAGCCAACAGTTATGCAAAGTCTCAGGGTTGGACAATACTTATTTTAACAAGTTGAAGATTTTAAATAAGTGGGAGTTAATATAAACCAAAAAAATGTCATGCACATTGAAATTAGGCTGAGACTTGGTTCGGTAAATAGAGGATATCAAGCAAATGAGTAGCATGTTACTATCAAGAGAAACTAAAACGAAGCTTTATATAGCCTACTACGACCTATTGAGATTTACGCTTATGAGACCTGGTCGACAAGAGGCGATGAACTAAAACATTTAATATTCAAGAGGAAAATATTAAGGAAGACATAATATGGTCCCACACTAAATAGGAAGTTATGAAAGAAGAAAAAATGAGGACAAAGAAAGCATTTTAAATAAACCAAACATACAAGCATGTCTGAAAACTAAAAGGCTGGAGTGGAGTGGACTTGTACATAGGACAAAGGATAAGCTAATTCATAAAGTACTAATCAATAAACCCAATAGCAAGAGGCCTAGAGGAAGGCCCAATGGCTCGATAGAGTAAACAAGGAACTGGAAAGCTTGGGAACCACAAAATAGAAGGTTGCGGATTTGTAGGTACATATATTTTATTTCCTACAATTTCTTGTCTGTAACTAAAACAAAAATCTACCTTTTTATTATTTAGAAACTAATAATTAACTAACTGAATATTTCAAGTAAAAATATCTTCAAAAAAGTCAGTGTTGGTTATATTTTAAAACCTTTTGTTCCATTATTTGTTTTTATCAATAGTAATACTCATGCTCACTGCACTGTATTCTTTAAACTATTTTTTTTAGTTTGCATGTTACACAACAAAACAATGTTTTTTTTTTAGTTGAAAAATTATATTTATATAAGATTTATCTGTCTCAATTTTTTTTTTAAGGAAAAACCCCCAAGGTGCATGTGTAATTTATATGTATATTATAGAACTAAATTATTTTTGAGATTTGAAAAGTAGGTAAGTTGTATAACAATCTTTTCATTAATCATAAATATTTTTGTTATGTGAACAATTCAAAAGTATAAAAATAAATACATAAACATAGTAAATAATAATTAATATAAGCTAGGTATAATATTTAATATTATTGAGCATAAATAATATTATTATATTTGTATTAGTCATATTGTTGTGAATTTGTGGTAAGTATATAAAGTACCTATATAAAGGATGTTGAACAATTTACTAAATATTACTATAGTTCAATACCTAATAACTAGTATCTAAAGTGGTGTTTCCGAAAAAAAAATCTATAGGGTTCATTTCATTTATGAATTTAAGCCTTGAATATGAAAGACCAGACAAATCATAGTGAAATTGTTAGAATATTATTAAATTACTATTGTTCTTTTATCGTTAAATATCTTATAAAATAGAAATAAGATAAAGTCACAACTATTTCACTGTCCTTCATAACAATCCACATTAAACCGATAGCTATCAAACCAGTATGAAAATTAAAATAGATTGAATATTGCAGTATAACTATAAATTATTTGAAACACATAAGGTTTAATATAATTTATGAAATTACTCACATACACTGTTTCATTAAATTTTTTATTTCTTAAAAAATATATTTCAACTAATTACATGGCCTCCTCAATCTAAGTTCGAAGCACCTTGGTTGGAAACCTCTGATTTAAGGTGATGATGAAAACATGCAACGAATATTGTAATTTTATAAGTGCAAAATTAATAAGATTCAACCCTTCAAAAAGCCAAGAAATATTATTCACAGGTCAGATTTAACATTTTATAATATTTGACTAGATAAAATTGGCAATCTCTTGTCAATACTTATTACTTTGTGATGGCAGCAACTTGAACATTTAATCAAAAAAAAACTGCAATATCTATGGTCACGAACGATGATCAACTATGGGTATAAACTTATATTATCCGTTCAACCAATCTAAAAGGTAATACGTAATAGATAATTCATAAATGTCATAAAACCTAAAATAATAATACTCAAATCCAAAATACTGAATTACAGGTTTTTAGATAGCTAGGAAATAGGTATACATGCGTATTTTCACTATTTTTACTATCCGCTAACCCACCAAATAGTAAATTACCATATGCCGTATATCTCCATATACCCTCAAAAACACCACTAGTATTTATATTTATTGAAATAAATTACTTTTAAAACAACAATTTCAAAAAATTAAAGTGTTATTTACGTACTTGGAACAATTTTGGCCTTGTAAACAGGATTCAATGTACCTATCAACGAATAATCAAAATGAACTATATAGTCGAATCGTAGACAGTAAACGCCAAGTGCGGACTGTTGCAATAATGAACAAACAACTAGCAGAATTCCAGACTGCAGTCGTGAGGTACGGCTAACCTAGCAATCATAACATAACATTCTGCACAAGTGAAGTACAAAGCAGTGAGTACTGATAAATTATAATATGATATTGTGGAGGTACTCAGACTATCACTTGAGACCTCCAACGTCGTCGTTACGATCGTAACCACGAAGTACCTGAGTGTAGACCCTAGAGAAAGAAAGGAACTAGACTAGGTTAGAATACAATGCTAATTTATTTGCAAGAAAGAATAGCTTACAACAGACGTGACGTTGTGTCGGATACGTACGGTCGAAAATGGACGGTTGGTCACAACTCACATTACTCACAAGGACTTTTATTTGCCGGCGACAGAACGATGCGTTAAACGACGGAAGAGAGCGTGCGTTGCGCAGGCGCGATCGGAAAGGATAATTCGAGACCGGCGGCCGCCGAGCGTGGCAGCCGTCGCCCGCCGGGGATCACTGTGACCAACCGTCTTACTATGCCACCGACGCCGGTGGGAAATTATATGGCGGCGACTCGCCACAATATTATTATGAAGTAAAAAATACTAAATAGTGTTATCATGTACTATTCTGATTACTCCATGACGCGCAGATATTCCGACGTCCTGTTATCATCGACGAGGTGTTTTTTTATCAACTATCAGCGAGTTATACACAGTTTCACGGGGATTCGATACCGTGATTTTCTGTTTTTGTCTAACACACCGGGACATAAGATTTTAGACGTGTCCTTTGCAAAATGTACCAATTTATCTAATGAAGCGATAACAATTCTAAAAACAGATTTGAATTTATCGTCATGACTACTTGAGATCTGCTTTCCCAGTTGAGAATTAAAAAAGTTGTTTTTATTCCTTCACAAACAAAGTGATGATGTAAATACCTTTATGTAATATAGTAGGTGAACGCACAATTGGCGCCAATATTGAATATTGATATATTATGATTCTTGAATTGTCGAATTGTTTAGATACAATAGGACAATACTATAGGCACTACAATACTACAATAGTGTTATTCTGTCGATTATTGTCATTGTCTGTCTACAAAACTCTTGTCTTATAATGCGAGAGCGCCGAGAGCTAGTGAGAGATAATATTTGATATTTTGATTGTTCAACTTTAATTTTATAATGAGTATTATAATTTATATTATTAATTATTATAGCTGAAACATGAAAATATTATATTACAATTTTTCATTTGGTGTTTATTAGAATTATTATAAATTATAACTTAACTTTGTTTATACAATATACAACCAAAATGTAACAAGCAGCGTAAGAAGTACAGAATAGACGTTAGGTAGTTACTTACAAAACTATACTAAAATACTTTTCGAATGCTAATAAAGCATCTGATTTAAGTAATTTCATTTTGTTACCTAGCTATACTATCTATACCTACTCAATGGTAATACTCAAATAATTGTTATAAGCAGGTATAACATAGATATAAATAGTAGGTACCTACTAAACTAATAATATGATAAATAATTGTTTCTTAAAGAGTTATAGTCATTTTTGAAAGTGAATAAATAATATAATAATAATATTAGTAAAAATTATGTAAATGGATGTCGCTCTGCTGTACATTAGGTGTCTAAGAGGTCGTTGTAATGGATGTTATTAAATTTGAATTTAATTATATCAAATCATTGTATACGAAAAACGATTCTAAGCGACTAAGCGGAGACGATATGTCACTTTAAGATATTTTAAATTTTTATTATTTATTATGAATAAGGTATCCGGTAAGTTGAATTAATATTATTCTCAAATTATCAGTGAATGACAGTGATGCTGGAAAAATATTAAATATACCTACTTAAAATTGGGCTGTTTAGGAACCGAATTATAACAAAATGATAAACGTAATTGTTTGTATTAATATGCAATTTTGTCCAAATTTGAACTTAAAATGTCTGTCAAAATAATTCTATTCATACATTTTTTCGATTTCTTAGTTACGGAAAAACTGCTTAAGCGGAACCTTTTAAAAAAAACAAATAATAATCGAAAATTTCATTTGCATATAAATAGTTCAACACAAATCAAAATATTTTGAAAATTGTATGGTGTATAGAGAATGCTTATAAAAATATTCAGTGAAAATTTCAAGTATTTAGTATTGTTAGTTTTTATATAACTATACATTTAATGTAGGAAAACTCAAGGGGAAATGTATAACATTTTAAAAGCTTAGAAATAAACAGAAAAAATGTTATGAATTTCTAACTCGAAATAATTTGCAAACTTTCGTGACTTTTACGAACTTTGTCAAAATCCTATTTGTAGATACTCGTAAAAAATTACTGTGGATTTAAGCTCAATTTTTTTTTATTTACACTGACAACAACTTACGAGGAACCTTGTATCGTTATTATTATTATTGTAACATTCTCAAGTTTCTTTACAGTGCGAACATTTTTTTATCGACATTGACAAAAATTAATAATAATCGAAAACTTCATTAGGTATATTATATTATTTAATAATAGTCAAAATATTTTTATTTTTGTTTTACGCTGTATAGAAAATTCTAATGTAAATATTCAGTGGGAATATCATGTATCTACGGTAATTTTTTTTAGAGTTATACTAAAAACCAAAATCGATTTTGTCAAAAACCGATTTGGCTTAAAAATTCCGGTTTTTCATTATTTTTTTTTTTGTTTTACCAGCTTTTGTAAACTACTAGGAATTTTACATTTCAATCTCCCGAATGCACCAACTAAAACTAGGTTACTTGTGACGAGTGATGACCATCGGATTATACGTAGTCTATTGTGTCAGCGAGTCGTACCGTCAACGATCGTAACGTGCTGTGCATCATGCATACCTACTATTGTTTAGCCGATCAACATTCTCCATCGGTCGTCATATTCATAATTTGGTGAATTTTTCTATTTTAAATAGTTTTATAATTATTAATGTTAAGTATATAATTTATTTGAATACAATGGACAATTAAAAAATAAGAATACATCCCGATTACTGATTTTAAATTTTGAATGTACGTAATCCACGCATGAATTAAATGATATTTTATGTGGGATATTTAGAAACTGAATTTTCAATAAAAAAAAACCCAATAACTCAGTATTATTTTATCATTTGGGTTAACTTTATAATATAAACCCGGGACGGCCAAACGGTCGATCGCGGACAATTGCAAAGTCGATCATGTTAGAATTTATTTTTAGGAACACGCTTACGAAAATTAATCGAGGTTGTAGCGAACAAATTGTCGATAAGTTTTATCTGTATAATTAAACAATTTCTCTATGAAAGTCGATCCTCAAAGGTGAAGTATATTTTTAGTAGATTGTGACCAAAAAAAGTTTGGCGCCCCCAGATATAAAGTATAAACAATAACAATAATTGCATTGTTTGGAGTTTTGAAAAACTGTATTATTTTCATACGTTGTGTTAATATTTTGTGTAATTCAACATATATTTAAAAAAAATTAAGTTAGTTATGCTTTTTTTAAAACTATCAAATTTGTTTTGATAAGAAATGTAAAATGATTTTTATTATAAAATGACAAGTGTCAATTTTCAAGTTTCTCGGCACCAAATATTAAATACAGACTAATAGACCATTTGCCCATGTTTTTGTGAAATCTTATTTTACAAATCATATTTTTTATTTATATAGTAAAAAGAAAGAAAGCTGCACTATGTCGGGCGTTAGGCAGCGACTTTCGGAGGCAGAATATAGGAAAATAAAACGTGAAAAAGAAGCTAAGATTAAAAAACCGTCTGGTTCTATCAAAAAATGTTTGACGGATTCTTCATCTTCATTAAATATTTCAAATGCAATATTTTTTTGTAGTTGATAAATTATCAATGACAGTTTGAGGTTTAAATGTTAAGTTCTGAATACCGTTTTACGGCTTGTTATAAAGGTCGATGACTTTTCCTTACAAATTCTTGGTGCAAAAAGAAGTTTATTTTTAACTAAACTGAACATTGTCAATGTTCTGAAATGTCTGCATCTAAGACAAATTCTAATAATTCTTCAATATGCAAATCATTTGGTTAGTAATCAATAATCAATTTTTTTTTTAAATTTATAATTCTATAATAAGTATTTGTTAGTAGGAAAAAATATTTTAACTAGTAACCAAATAGTAAATGAAAATTCAATTACAGCTAAAAATGGCTGTTGCATAACTACCCATTGTGTTTGATGGCATAGGCGCCAGGTTTTAAAAATATCATGGGGGGCTCACTATTTTATGAACACTTTTACTGAAGTTTTACATAAATATTTTCGTTTTATATAAATTTTTCGTTAAACAATTAACTATTAAAATTTAGTTATTTATTGTTTTGTATGTTATAAAATTATAATAGTATTATCATAAAAAATCATTAGACAAAAATTAAAAAATGCCAATTTATTTTGAAAGTTACCTATTTTATAAAGAAAATGTATTTTTCCGCACTTTGGAAATGTTGATGAATTGGTTTGCGACAGTTTCTACATTTATTTCTTCATCACGGTGCAAATGAAGAATGGCAATATCATTCAACCGTGTTTGACTCATTGTACTCCTGATGTATGTCTTAAGTCTGCGAAGGGCAGAAAATGATTTGTTATGACTTTTGACTTATTTTATAATATAAGAACCGTGAAGTCGTGGGTGGCTGAGCTCCGCTATACCAAGCTCATGGGAGGCTGTAGCCCCCAAGCCCCCCTACACTCGGCGCCCATGTAATTGATGGAGTTTAATAACATTGATTGAATGTTTAGAACAAAGTGTTAATTCAATCTAGAGTTATGATCCAATCAATGTTAATATAAGTTTGTTTCAATACTAAAATGAACATGTCTCAATCAAAACTCAAAGTTTATTTAATGATTAAAAATTATGATTACAATATTAAATAAACATTTATTTAAAGTTAGTAGGCTACGTGGGATAAAAATGAAATGTTTGGCATTCTGACTTCTGAGCATAAATGTAATATTTGATAACTTGGTAACAATGGTGTGATTTTTGCAAATTATTCTAAATAAATGTGTACAGTAATTTTAAAGATTTATATCAATTAACTCTTAATAGCTGATACAAAAATCATTGTTCATATGTTTATTACTATTATAATAGATTGAAATATTGTATAATGATTATCATCCTCGTTGCCCATCAAAAAGTTTAAGTTATGAAAAAATTTGTGTTCTTGATCGACGAATATTTAAGGAATTTTTAAAGAAACTAAGTACTTATTTAAATAATTAAGTATATTACTAATTTAACACAATTAATTTTTTTAAGCTATTGTTGTTTTATATTATAAAATATTTGTTGGTAGAAATTGTTCAACAACTTTCAAGGGATGTTAAACATTTTTCACATAATAGTATATGTTACGCATACATTTAAACAACAATACAATTTAGGAACTGTCTGATGACCAATAATTTAATCGTTCTTTTTTAAATCCAGATTTAGTTGCTTCTTCATCTTTCTCATTCATTTGTTCACTATTCAAACCAAAATAAAGATTGATAAAAATAATTTTTATTATAATATTATTAAATATATATACAAATACAAAAAATAAAACTAAGTAGGTACATACCCTTGTTGCAATATTTTCAAATCTTCAGGTGTAAGAAATGGGAATCTATGATTTCCTGACATTAAAGCAACTTTAATAGTCTTTAAATATCTTTCTTTCATAGATTGCCACGAACGTCGTTTACAAACCTATAAGATTAAAAAAAAAAACATAACTCTTATTAAACGTTTCAAAACAAACATTAAATATAATTTATCATCGTACTTTATCATTTTCCATCTGTTGCCACATTGCTCTCCCTTTAATAAATAAAAAATTATTGTTCTTAACGATATACTGAACAATATTTGTATCTTCTTTAAGCGTATAGGGCAATCTAGAGCTTCATAAAAAAGTTTTAAACACTAACATAAATTGTATACAATATTAAATAAATGAATAATATTTACGTTTTAGATGAAGAAGCCATATTTGAATGGTCAGGCGACACAATAAATTCAGCATCATTGTTAAAGCTAAAATTAAAACAATTTTCAGTTAACAATATACAAGTAAAAATAAATAAATTATTAATACCTATATGGCAATTTTTCATTCAATTATCGAATGATTATTATAAATATAATAAAAGTTAAATCTTCTCAATTCATGAAAAATATGACAATTTTATAATAAATACATCTTTACAATCAGATGGATAGAGCAGACCTCACAGACATTGGAAAAATATAATTACAAAGCACATACAAGAATGTGCTTTTGGTTAAATTCATGGGTAAAATAGATTATAAAACCCAACATTTAAAGAAAGGTTTTTACAAAATGGTATGAATGATATACAATTTTAATGACAGCATTTTTAATTTTTAATAGACGCTCATTTAGTCTCAATATGTATAGAGTATTATTAAAGTGTAATTTCATTACTTATTATTTATTAAATATAAACATTTTAAATTGTATAATAATTAAATTATATAAGTATCAATGTATCATGTATGTAGGAATGCATAACAGTAGCATACACTGGAGGGGTTGACGGACTGGGACCACTCCTACCCTTCCTCCACCACCCAAATTGCTGTATTATTATTACATTACAAAAGTATTTTTATCATGTCTCAACTAGTAAGCTTGGCGTGGAATTCAAAAACGTCTTACCAAAATGAATTCATTTCTGAAAAAACATTTTCCAATTTTCCTTAAATGATGAGTAGTTTTATGGTAAAAGTGTTTGTATTTGTATGAAAGACCTTGAATTAATTTTAAATTTTCAGCTATACAAATTTAATGTATTACACATTTTGTACTACATTTTTATTGTGATTTTATCAAAAATTGATATTTAAAAGATTATAGAAATAATTGTACCTTTGAATCATTAATATTTTTAAACAGCTTTGCAAATCCATCTATCTTTGCAATCTATGCAAAGACAGTCAGATAAGGTTACCAATTCATTTTAACAATATTTTTTTTTTTAAAGCAATAATTAGATTAAATTTGCTTCTAAAAACTCCATCAAATTTTATGATGATAAAAATAATTTTTATTATAATATTATTAAATATACATTCAAATATACAAAATAAAACTAAGTAGGTACATACCCTTGTTGCAATATTTTCAATTCTTCAGGTGTAAGAAATGAAAATCTATGATATTTTGAATTTAGAGCAAATTTAATGGACTTTAAATATCTTTCTTTCATTGATTGCCACGTACGTCGTATACATACCTACAAGATTAAAAAAAAAACATGACTCAAAACAAACATTAAATACAATTCTTCATTTTACATTGTCGTGTTCCATCCTTTGCCACAGTGATCTCCCTTTAATACCTAGACCAAAATTGTTCTTAATGATATACTGAATAATATTTGTATCTTCTTCATGCGTATAGGGTAACCTAGTGCTTCATAAAAAAAGATTTAAACACAAAACATAAATTATATACAATATTAAATAAATGCATGATATTTACCGTTTAGATAAATGGTCAGGCAACCTATACCCAACATAATCAACATCATCGTTAAAGCTAAAATTAAACAATTTTCAGTTAACAATATGCAAATAACAATAAGCATACAATTGTAACAATTTTTCACTCAAGTATCAAATGGTAATAACAAACATGAAAAAAAGTTAAGTCTTTTAAATTCATGAAATGTATGAGAATTTTATTAAAAATATATCTTGACAATCAGATCGATAGAGCAGAGCCAACAGAAATCGGAAACATAGAATTACAAAACGCATATAAGAGTGTGCTATTAGCTATCCAAATCCAATTTAACATTATGGATAAATTTATGTGTGGAAAACATTTATAAAGACATTCAAGGAGCTGGAAAATTTAGTTCATAAAACAAACATTTAAAAAAAATGTTAATACAAAATAGTTTAAGCAATATAATATTTTAATCACAACAGTTTAGCTCCACACTAAACGCTCATTTAAATCTCAACATGTATAGATTATAATTGTGCATATAATTAACAATTAAAGGTAATTTAATTGCATATTTTAATTGAATATAAAAAATCTGTTTTTTTTGTTTACAATAGGGTTTCCTTTATGTAGAAATTGTGTTGTATTTTGACTTCTAAGTTTTCAGTTTTTTATTGAAGTACCTACTAATCAGTGGCGTATATACAAATTATTTTCACTATGGGCCGATTTATCAATTATCACTAGTCAAGCAGCATAGCCATAATTATACATCAATCAGATGGATAGAGCAGACCTCACAGACATTGGAAAAATATAATTACAAAGCACATACAAGAATGTGCTTTTGGTTAAATTCATGGGTAAAATAGATTATAAAACCCAACATTTAAAGAAAGGTTTTTACAAAATGGTATGAATGATATACAATTTTAATGACAGCATTTTTAATTTTTAATAGACGCTCATTTAGTCTCAATATGTATAGAGTATTATTAAAGTGTAATTTCATTACTTATTATTTATTAAAACCGCTTTATATAATTAAATCATAAATATACATGCAATGCTTTAATTGAACCTGCAATTGCACTATGGGCTCTGGCCTAGGGGGCCTCCCCCCTATATACGCCACTACTACTAATAACAGCCAATTTGACACTACTTGTTTTATACTTTGCCTAATATTAAAATGTATTTTTTATAAATGATCTATATTGTGAGTATATACTATATATATGTTACGGGTAATGTGGAATACCACATACATCGATGTGGTCCTGCCCGGGCAACATAAATCACACATTTTTTTTTAACCAACTAATTTATCTTTTATCATTGTTATAAATTATAACTTTTGCCTATTTATAATATTGATTTTTTTTAAAGACAGTTATTCTTAATTTTATTTATGTATCATAATATTACGAATATTTTGATGAAATAACAAAAAATATCAACAAGTACTATCATTTTATTTTTATAACACATAATAATTGTATTATAATCTTTTTATTTGCACAAGATTTAGAAGCATGGCACTTGGAATTACATAGTCTGTCTGCTTTTCTACACTTGATTCTTAAATAGGCAGTACAATAAGTAACAAAAATAAATGTATACAGTGTTTCAAAAAAATTCATAATTTATTGTATTATGATACATGAATGAAATTAATAATAATTGTTTTAAAAAAAAAAATCAAGGTAATAATAGGTTATAATAGGTATTAGGTTATGAATAGGTAATAATTATAATTTATAATATTGATAATAAAAAAAATTTGTGGTTTACATTGCTTGGGCAGAACCACATAGCCCGAAATTCCGGATTGCCCGTACATGTGTGTGTGTGTGTGTGTGTATTAGGATAAGATGATAAATGATAATCAATGTATTTCAATACAAAAACAATCATACATACCTTGTGCCTTGAGAAATAGAATCAGTAAAAGACGGTTCAATTGTGATTTTACAAATATTATTTTTGCTTTCTGGAAGTGAGACTAAATCAGACCACTTTTTTTTCTGATAGAGCCAACAATCAAATATATCATCTTTTGTATAGTTTGAATGGCTTGTGTTTTTAATTCTATAAAAAAAGATATTTAATGATTATCAGTATTTCATTATTTATAATTGCAGTTATCAAGTCTAACCTAAGATACAGAACACTACTTTCCCACTATCTCGACTAAGCACCTGATACCAATAATGGACTGTCTTTGTATATTTACATTTTGTGTATTATTGTACCAGAAATGACATCCACAAAATTATAAGAAAAACATTAGGGTATGAATTGTGACATAGTAGTATATTCTAGTTACTACATGAGAAAGAATGTATAGTAAAGCTATGACAAAAAAAATCGGAGACTGATAATAAATTGTTTCAATTGATGAGAGTATGTTCATCAACATTCAAGCATGTGTAAAGTACATGGTCTCAGTCATGAACATAAGAGAAAAATTCTCTAATATTCATGATAACAGTAACACAGTAATTAACTTAAGCTGGAGCACAACATTTCAACACATGTTGAAGTGATGTGACTAGTACAGTTGTAGATCTACTCAAACATTTAATCATAGCTATCAAACCTCGGAGAGTGAATTCACTTTTTACAATCATCACCCTGAGTGATTTATTATAGAATTATAAAATATTGTTGACATGTGGCAGTACATACTTCATTATATGTTTGATTTCTGTATAAATTAATAGACACAATCATTAAAATTCGAAAAACATGACAATTCACAGTTATATAAGTATATGTCATTATTTTACAGGACATACGTCACAAATTATGTAAATATATGTTATTACTACTCAAAGGGTTAAAGTATATTAGTATGTAAGACAAATTGCAACTTTGTAATGAACATAATAGGATTGCATAAAATTAAATCCGCTCAGAAATTTAGACATGCTTGCGGAATGAGCATATTTTAGTTATTATTTAATAGGAATATTATGTTTTGTACATGTTATCCTTCAATTACTCCAAAACAAAAAAAAAAACAAAAAAAAAACAAAGATGACAATACTCACAAATATTGGGTTGGATCAGGGTAGTCTTTGATTTTAAAACAATCTTCAATGTATCTTATATCAAATGCTGGAATCTTTGGATGAAAATAATTTGGTTTTTCTGGTCTTGTGAGTACCATTGAATGATCATTTGGTTCATCAATTACATCTGCAAAGGAATTCTGTAAAAATAAAATTTAACAGAAGTTTGAAGTTATTATAGAATTTATTATTCTTATCTATATATAAATCACTTTTACTATAATAAATAGAATACACAAACAGGTTGGTAAGGATAATACGGCTGTACCTAATATCTACTTAATAAATATAAAAATCAATAATTAAATATTACTTTTATACTTAATAGATATTTATAAATAATTCTTATTTTTAACAAAATTAACAATATTGGGCATTATCTTGAATATTTTAAGATCTTAAACATGTATGTAGAATTGAACCAAATAAACCTAGGCATATTAACCTATTACAAAACTGGGTTAACAAATGTTTAAAGTTTAAAAATTAAACCAAACTTTAGATGTTTAGTTTGAGTTTAAATGTGAAACCTAGTTTGAAAAAATCAAAACTGAATGGAATTCATTCAAAATTGAATATTTTTTATAATTAATCCTTATAGTTTAAATTAAAAAGAAATTTACAAACTTCAAAAATTTTCAAGTAAATAGTATTAATTTATTTATCTTTTACTAAAATTATGAAAATAAAATACATTTGAGAAGCCAAAAAGGTAAGGTTATAACTATAATATTGGTGCCATCTCGATTGTCGTTGCTAATAACAGTTTAGTAGGAAAAAAAACATATAGTTTCACTAAATCAGATGAAAACCCAAACAAAATACGCCCATCAAAATGAAACATTTCATTGAAAACCACAAATGAAAATTGAAAATAAAGTATTTTTGTAATAAATGATAACCAAGTGAATTATATAATTATAATTATAAAGCCAAAAAAAAAGATACCTGATACGGTTAGCTTATATTGAATAATAATTATGTTCTGTTCGAGTTTGTCATCAACATTGCATTATTCAGTTCTACATACACTTAAAAAGTTTAGATTGACATATGATTAAAAAAATATGGTTGAAGACCATATTTTTGGGTTCAACCTACCTCCGTATGGACTATATAATATATTATATTATAAAACACAAGTAAAAACTAAACTGATAGTTGACCATTATTTTGTTATTATTTATTAAAACCGCTTTATATAATTAAATCAATTTGTACTATACAGTTTACCTTTTATGCATGTACACTTAGCGCACAAGATTTCAGGCAGTGTATTTCGGCCGAGCATAATATGACATGTTTCAGTTTTAAAACAATACATTTTACACATTGCCTCACAAAATTGTAACAGCCAGTGATGTCTGCTTATATATAAATATTATTTATCATACTTAATATACAGTATAGATAGGGCACCAACAAAAGGGGGAGAGAGTAGTTGGATTTGTAGTACTGGTACTTGGCTATTCTATTGTTCAAATGAATTCATAATTTTTTTAATAATTTTTTTATTTATACTTATTTTGTATTATATAATATTTTATGCTATATGTTAACCATTGATTGATTAGTAGTGTTTCCCTATAAAGGTGTATGAGACACCAGCATCCATTATTCTGGATTGAGTTTTATTACTGAAAACGTTGTATAGGGTTCGCACAAATATTTAGTACAGAAGCTTAAAATTGAATGTGGGGTCAGACATGCACAGTGATAGGAAAAATAACCGAGTTTGTTAACATACCTATTTATTCAGTCATGGGTACAACAAAAACAATACGTACACTTAAAAGGTTGAAGTAGAATTTTTCTCTTGTATCCCAGTTGAGCACAAACGCCACTTTTTTAATTTTAGGATTATGGAAACAAAAGGTGTTTTTTGCCAAATTAAAATCCGTTGACATGAAATCCATTTTGTCTGTACGTATTTACTCTGAAAACCTGAAATAAATATTGATATATTATAAAATATAAAATGTAAAATGTTGTATAATATTATCTATGTTTTAAAGTTCTCACTACAACCCAGTCGCCAGTAGGTATTTACTATACAAGTATTAACCTATGTTACACTTTATTGTAACGTCGACATTCAAGTTAAAATTTGTTGGACATCAAGATGAACAATGACATGTGACAACTGGCAAGATCGCAAGAAGAAGCGTACAAGTGATTGCGTACCGGTAATACTAGATTTTATATAATATCATCATGTCATTACGATTACATTTTCATACAATATTACAGTTAATTTTTACCTCGTCACTCGGAAAAAGTCTAAAAACGATATCAACAATACAAGCAAGAGTAACTTAAGTCGTAGTACGGTCAAGAAGATAGTTTAATGCATGATAAATTAAATTATCATGGTTTAATATACGTTACATACATCAAGATAAAACGCTCAGATCATTTTATACAATTATTGTCACTCCGTTTATTAGGGGACGTCAGTGTTGCCGTTCCGTTTCTTCCACGGAGCCGCCGGTTCCATAGCGCGACCAATCGCGTAACTTCGGCCGAGCCGTCGCCGAATTATCTCGCTTTTTTTACCGGTCATCACGTCTTATTGATATCATAGACATATTAACTAATGGACCGCGCATTCCACCCCCCCTGCCTATGGATTCTTCACTCATCATAGTATGAGAGAGACAGCAATACATCTTGGAAAAAATCATGGAATAATATATTACACAAATTTATATTCCATGATCGTTATCTTAATATATTATAATCTATGATTACGGTATTATTTTATTTAACTGATGTTTGATTTTCATATTTTATTGTGAATTGTGTATTTTGTCGTTAAATTTAATTTTAAGTCATAGACATATTACGTTACCACTGATGAAATAGTAAATACTAAATACTGTAGTCTGTAGTCGAAACTGTTGCAAATATGGTTAACAGTTGTTGTATTAAGACCTGCCCAACTATTGCTGGTCAAGGGTTAAAACTACACAAGTAAAAACAACTATGTTATTTTTTTAAATTACCATGTCTTTTAATATTATTATTTATTGATGGAAAGGTTTCCTAAAGATCTTGATATTCAATCAAAATGGTTGGAGTTTATTCAGTCAATTGACAATTTTTTTGAATTGAAGCCTTCACATTTAGTTTGTGAAAGTCACTTTTGTGAAAATGATTATACAATACCGATTACCAGTATGAATAATCAGAAAAAACTAAAAAAGAATGCAGTCCCTAATATTATCGGTATAATGTGTATAAGTAAGTTCAAATATAGAATTATAATAATTATTTATCAATGTTAATTGTATACTTTCAATATTATAAACTAATACAATCACAACACTGAGGGCCAGTTGTACAGTCTTCGATTAAAGTTAAGTGGAATTTAATCGCTAGAATTTGCCCTGTTAAATATATGTTATCAGCTGATTAAGCGTAATCAAAGTTTAACTGTACAACTTGCCATTATATAGGTTCTCGGCGCTCATTAATGTTTGAAAATATGGATACAATAAATGATGAAATGGAAGTAGAAGTTGAGCCATTATCTTCAGAAATTAGTTTGAACACAGTGTGTAATAATGAATTGGAAGACAAAGTGGTGCCATTACCGTTAGTTGAAGATATTAGTGTGGACACAAAGATTAATGATGAATTTGATGATGAAACTATTGTAGTTTCTAAACCATAGACAACGCCTCCTTCGCAATTTACCCATTTTTCTCAAAGGTATTTTCACAGTACAGTTATATAAAAACTAAGATCTACCATATTTAAACTATTCATAGGTATCAAAAAAAAAATTATTTATCTTATATATTTTAGGAAACGGAAAGTATATGTTGGAGACTTTGAATCCCCTAGTGACATAGAAACTCCCAATAGCCGCTTGAAGTATTGGCATGCTTCACAGTCTGTCATCTTAGAACAGAAAAAGAAGCTTAAAAAATTGACAAAAGATAATGAACACCTGCGCAACAAAATAAAAAACTTATCAAGCCTTGTTGAACACCTGAATGAAGAAAAAAAACTTATTTCAGAAAACTGTTACACTGTTTTAAAGGTAATCAAAAAGTTATGATCAAAATGCTCAATTTTTTCAAAAATCATGTTTTTGAATTTAAAATACAAAAAATTTAAGATTTTAGAATTTTTTTTTTAGAAATGTTTGTATTTATATGCTCAACAATTTGGTGGTATCAGAATTTTCCTCCCGTACTTAATTTGTATGTTCTATATCATTTTTGAAAAAATTAAGCATTTTGAAGTTTTTTGACCATAACTTCCAAAATAAGTTTGACCGGCTTTTTTTTAAAGTACCATCAAATTAGGCATTCGAAAAGACACATTTTGAAAAAAAATTAAAAAATAAAGCTTGGGAGTTAAACTGCATTCGTTCCAATACTTAAACTTATATAATATAGGTAATATATAATAAATAATATTCAAAAATTAAAAATAATATTGTTTTGTTTTATATTACAATGTGAAACAACATATTATGTTAATAGTTCTTTTAAAAGATTACTGATTAGGTACATTTATTAACTTTACTATTTGCTTAATAATAATTTATTTTATTTGATGTATCGATCATTGGAAATATTTTTATTTTATAAACTTTTAAATATTGTATCTACTTATATTAAGTAAGAATTGTAAAATATTATTAGGAAACGTATATTTTTTTCGGGGATATATTATAATATATAATATAAAGGTATTAAGCAAAAAATAGTATTGATAATGTTTGAAAATTATAATATTAATATTAAAAAATAATGTATAATTAAATACTTAAGTTAATAAATAATTGATTAATGATTTTGTTTGTATGATGTTTTTACATATTTAAGTGTACATATTATATGGTGGTGTGAGGTCAATGCCCCCACGGTTGATTATAAATACTAGTATTAAATATATATATACTATATTAATACTATATTATTATACATCAATGATAGTAATAATACTTTTAAAATACTATTATAAAAATGTGGTATTTAAATTTTGTTAAAGATACTATTATTTTCAATTTTTTGTTAGCAATGATTTATGTTGTTGATCATTTTTATAGGAAAGTATACCACCTCTTCAAAATGAAATCATTATGAAACATTTACATATGTCAACAGGAAATAGTATATCACCAGAATTAAGAACATTTAGGCTAACTTTACATTTTTATACTCCAGCTGCATACAGCTATGTTAGAGAGATTTTTAATAAAACCTTACCTCATCCAAGTACTATCAGAAAATGGTATTCTACTATTGACGGGTCTCCTGGGTTTAGTGTTGAATGTTTGAATGCTGTAAAACTTAAGGTTGAAGAAATGGGAGAAAAAAATAAAAAACTTTTTTGCGGTTTGATCATGGATGAAATGTCTATTAGAGAAGATATTCATTTTAACGGTCATCGCCTTCAAGGGTACATTAATTTTGGACAAGACAAAGTAGATTCTGATAGCCTTCCATTGGCCAGAGAAGCTTTAGTATTTTTATTAGTGGCCTTGAATTCTAATTGGAAAATTCCAGTAGGATACTTCTTAATGAATGGTACAACTGCAGTAGAAAAATCAAATTTAGTCACCACATGTCTTCAAAATTTGAACGATACTGGTGATATTATTAAATCATTAACATTTGATGGGGCTGCTTCAAATATATCCATGGTAAAAATATTAGGTGCCAATTTACCAACCAAAACATCATTTAAACATCCAAATACCCAGGAAGACGTACACATATTTTTAGATGCAGCTCACATGTTGAAATTGGTTAGAAACACCCTTGGTGATTGGCGAATACTATACGACCAAAATGGGAAATCAATTGAATGGGATTATTTCAAAAAATTAGTAGATTTGCAAGAAGAAGGTGGCTTACATTTAGCAACTAAACTTAGACGACGACATATTTGGTACTTTAAAGAAAAAATGAAAGTAAGTTTAGCAGCACAAACATTCAGTGCCAGTGTTGCAGATGCTTTAACATTGTGTAAAAATGAATGTTTTGATGGGTTTCAAAATAGTGATTCTACAATAGAATTTTGTAGGAAAATAAATGACATTTTCGATTTTCTTAATACACGTAATTTTTTGGGGCAGTTACAATATAAACGACCATTGTATGCAAATCTTGAAGAACACATAAATACATTTGTTAAAAATTCTATTTTGTATTTAGAAAGCTTAAAAGGGCAGAATAATATAACAATTTTAGAATCTCAAAGAAAAACCGGCTTTATTGGATTAATTACATGTTTAATTAGTGTAAAACAATTATTTTTAGATGTAGTAAAGTCTGGACAGTTAGATTTCATTTTAACTTACAAATTGTCTCAAGATCACATTGAAATATTATTCTCTTCAATAAGGTCCAGAGGAGGGTTTAATAATAATCCTTCAGCTGCGCAGTTTGAAGCCGCATACAAAAGGTTACTAGTACACACCAATTTGACAGTCTCAAAGGGAGCAAATTGTTCACCCCAGGACGCAACTAGCATTCTAAGTGTCACTAGTACCAAAAAAAAAACAGAGGAAAATTTTTTAGATATTTTATGTGTAGAAGAAATGCCAAACTTAATAGATGATGAAAATTTGCAAGAAATACCTCATTTTAAAACCTTTGCTATTGAGCATATATCCGGTTTTATTGTGAAAAAAATATTATGTGTATTAAAATGTGATGTATGTGCAGCAGAATTAACGGATAAACATAGCAGAAACAAATTAATTGATAATAAAAATCGTGGTGGCTTAACTAAGCCATCAATTGACGTTGTTAATTTATGTGAAATTGCAGAAAAAAATTTTATTTTATGGATAAAACAGGCCATCAAAAATCAAAAAAATGTTATTCAATTTTTAATCATAAAAAGTATGTCGAGTATAAATATTAACCTATACTTTATAAATTTAAACAAACACATTTATTCCCAATCACCAATTAATAACCATTTATTACAAATAATTAAATTAATATTAAAATATTATAACACTATTAGGTTACATCACTATAATAAGGAATTGGTTGGATCAAAAATGAGGATCCGATCAAAATTGACAAAACTTATAACTTTCAAAAATCAATAAGGAACTTGTTAACATGTAATTTTTTTTTTGTAAGTTTTGTAATTTGTTTTTAATACTTGTATTTTGTAAATAAATAATAATAAATTAAATGTAAAATGTAAATACTAAATATTATATAATGAATAATGATAAGTAATCAAATATAACAATTTACATTTGGAAAAATAAAAATTTTTTTTTTTCCATGCACTTCCAACTTATATTTCTATCTCTTTTGCTTGATGTTCACCCCAGACTTCTCTCTCTATGAGCGGTCCATTAGTTAATATGTCTATGGTTGTACCTAAGCCCATGAGAAAGGGCATAGTCGTCGGCGCGCACGATTATGGTGGTCATTTCGCACTAGATCAAACGGTGGCAAGGATCACGCAAGATTTTTGGTTTTCCGGAATGAAACGGTACGTTAAACTACATATTCAAATGTGTCTGGATTGTTTGACACATAAACGGCCGGCTGGTAAGTGCTATGTACTGACGTCCCGCCATATACGCATATAATTAAAGGCTAGATAGCGAGAGGGACATAATATGAGATTATTTACATAATTCAATATATATATAATATATTTAATTATTTAATATAAATTATTCACATTGGGAAGTTGTCGACCTCAGAGATGCGTAGTTCTGCGAATTCGATAAAAAGAGTTATAACGCGAAACAGCTACAAGAATGTCAAATATAACAATATCGAATCCCCCAACCGACACGACCGGGCAACCGTTTCCTGGAAACCCACGCACTCGTGCAATTAGTAAACGGGGTCAGCGCTATCTCATCACTAGGAGAAGAGTGAAGAGTAGGCCTATAAAACAGGGACCCATCCACCCGATATTCAGACGTGATTTACCAGAGCCAGTACGAGCACCTTCACGCCAGTCGACTCTCTGACAAATTTCAGTGTAAAAAAAATAATCAATCAGTTTTACATGAAAAAATAAAGTCTATGTTCATAATATTCTACAATTGACTTGGAATTATTTACACCCTGTCATCTCTTGTCTTATACACCACGATCTGTGGGCTGGATCACTACATAAGAAACCAGGATTTCTACACCCGATACCCGTCGGAAAACGACCGTTCGAGATCGTACATGTTGATAATTTGGGACCTTTTGAGACAAGTACCGTGGGTAACAGATACTTGCTGGTACTGGTCGACAATTCGACGAAGTATATTCAGCTATACCCATGCCGATCCACGGATACCGGAGGCGTGGTGAAGCGGCTGATAAAGTTTTGTGATGCACGAGGGATTCCCCGCCGAATAGTGAGTGATCGGGGCACCTATTTCACCAGTAGATCGTTCGAACAGTTCTGTCGACAGCGAGGGATTAGCCACACTCTCAATTCGACCCGTCACCCTTAGGCGAATGGACAAGTTGAGAGAGCGAATCGGACCGTACTTCCATTGCTCAGTATGATTACCGACGAGCAACGGCATTGGGACGTTCGCGTACCCGAATTAGAACGGCATCTTAATTCAGCGGTGAGCAAGGTCAGTGACAAATCTCCTTACGAGTTGCTTCACGGTTACAGTCCACGGTATCATGACGGCGTTTTATTCCACCATAGTCGAACCCGCGACGTCTGGACTGACCCGTGTGTGCTACAGGATCAGGCACGACAATCCATCGAAACAGGTCAGATGAAAATGAAAAAGTGGTACGACCAGCGTCATCACCAGGCGACGACGTACGAAGTCGGAGAGGTCGTGGTGATGCTGCGACAACCGCGGCCGGATCAGAACTCTAAGTTACAGGCGAAGTACCGCGAACGACCTTTGCAAGTCATCGAAGTGTTGCCCGGCGACACATACAGAGTGGCGGAAGTAGCCACCGACGGTCGGGAGGTGTATGCTACTACGGCCCACGTCTCGCAGCTCAAGTCGTGGAAGATTTTACGCGAGGTCGATGAGGAGGTTAACCAATCCGAAGGGGTAAGTGTTGTTGACGAAGTTCAACCCGAGGTCGTAGACACCGGCAACGACACAGTGAGCGGGGCCAGGCCAAGTCGGACCAGGAAACGTCCGGTGTGGCACGAGGATTATCGGTTGGATATGTCGTAAAATTGTATTATTCAGTCGTATTATTTGTTTTATTCACATATGCAGTAGTGTTCCCATAGGGTATACTACATATACGCCGTATACTCTCAAGCTTTTTCTAAAATATCATGGTTATACTACGTATACCCTCAAACAAACCATACAAAATGAAAAAATACGTAATTTTTTTTTAAAACTTAAAAATATAGTATGTTTTTCTTATCCAACGTTCAATAACGACAGTAACAATAGTCACGGGCAGTTGAACAATACGTCGACAAAATAATCGTTATCGGTGGTATTTCCCATAATCGTCGTCGTCGTCGTCGTCGTCGNATTAAAATATTATAACACTATTAGGTTACATCACTATAATAAGGAATTGGTTGGATCAAAAATGAGGATCCGATCAAAATTGACAAAACTTATAACTTTCAAAAATCAATAAGGAACTTGTTAACATGTAATTTTTTTTTTGTAAGTTTTGTAATTTGTTTTTAATACTTGTATTTTGTAAATAAATAATAATAAATTAAATGTAAAATGTAAATACTAAATATTATATAATGAATAATGATAAGTAATCAAATATAACAATTTACATTTGGAAAAATAAAAATTTTTTTTTTTTCTATGCACTTCCAACTTATATTTCTATCTCTTTTGCTTGACGTTCACCCCAGACTTCTCTCTCTATGAGCGGTCCATTAGTTAATATGTCTATGATTGATATCGTTGTTGTATTATCAAAAAATTTTACGTTTTTTGAACTCCGTTATTCGACTTATCTTATCTTTTTTTCATCGCCCTCACTGCTTCATCTGTAAAATGTATTCTTTTTAAAACCCGCTGGTGTGCGGTTCGTACGCTTCGAAAAAGCGTTCACAAAGCGATCGTCTTTGTAGACCGGAGCCGTTCGTTACAACATGGATTTAACAAACCATTTTTTCTCTCAAATTAAATATCGTATTATCGTATATTGTATTGTACATGATATCGGTTTGTCCTTGGTAGCCAAACCTTTAATCATACAAATATGTTTGAACTCATGTCGATGGTGGATCCTACAGAAACGTTTGTCGACGACTTTCGAATACTTACTATATTACAATACCTTTTATGCAATATTCGAGGACTAAATAGTTACTGAATAACAGGATTATATATTTAAAATTCAGCACACAAATTGTGCAACTAGGAGTAATGCTATAAACTATGATAACATATATTAATGAGTTAACTCTTAACTAGTATCATGAGTAGCCTATATTGGTGGGTTGTGATATATTAAACTCAATTATAAAATATGTAACAAAATGTAACAAAATGTCAGAATGTGTTGCTACAAATGCTGTATTAAATATTAGTGCTGATAGTTAAGTTAGCTACTATGAGTATCCTCTATTGGTGGTTAAAATAGTATTAAACACTAATGATTCTGCAACTGTGTAATGTGATATAGGTTGTTCATCGATGGTTTTATGAATATTATTTATTTAATAGACTATAGAGCACACAAATTGTGTTAGCATTATGAGAATTAAAATGCACTGCAATTTTTTTTTACATAAAATTCATATTATAATATATATAATATGTACAATAAGTTCAACCAAAGTGTATTATTTAATGAAAACACAATTCTGTGGTTTGATTTAAATACGTATATTTAAACCTACATACAGGGATGGGCAAGATACTCAAAAATCAGTATCGCTATACTAGATACTTGAATTTGGAGTATCGAGATCATAGATACTCGATACTTACATTTTAAATATTTAGATACTCGATGCATTTGAAAAAATTAGTCATAGCCTACGACGCATAGGATTTTTTTAAATTTTAATCATACACCATTAGATAGGTAGGTTGTGAATCTAGAAAAATGCATTTAACTTTAAATTTCCAAATAATATTAGTTAAGTATAAATATATTATAATAAGTCAACCATTAAATTAAATAAATAAATAATAATAAAATAAAATTATAGATATCATATCGAATAGTATATTACACAACAATAAACGTTAAATAAATTTAACTTTAAAATTTCAAATATTAATTAAGTACAATAGCATAAATATGTTATGATAAGTCAATTATTGTTAAATTACATTAATAAATAAAACAAAAATATAAATTGGTAACATATCATATTCTTATTTCCTTTTAAAAATACTTATTTTTCAAAAGTATTGTCGGATAATTTATTTTATTTATTCCTGGTAGGATTATGATAAAATTATTTTGTGAAATACTCGATACATTGTCTAAAAATGTATCGCAATACCAGATACTCAATACTTCATATAATTGTATCAAGATACAAGATACAATTGTATCGAAGATACTACCCAACTCTGCCTACACAATAATAATAAATAAAAGACTATAGTAATATGTCAAACTCAATAATGAAAGACTATTTAACTGACTATTAATGCTTGATTGAATTTTATAATTTATATACTCTACATTTAATGAGTAACATTCAATTGAATATTGCTAATATAATATTTATGTACCTTTATCTTAATTATATAGCTATGTACATGCATATAATATATTAAAGAAAGAAACTTTATTTAATACAGATCACTTAATATTATGGTATACTATGCATAATGCAATAAAAAAACTAAAATAAATTTTAGTTTTTTTACAACAACAGAAATTGCAATGTATTCTCATTCAATAGCATGATATTGATATCTGTTTTGTTACCTACCTATGCAATAATAGCAATGGTCAGATCATACAAATTTAATCGGTTAAACAATGTTTAATGCAGTATTCTGGTATTTCTTGTCACTAAATACAAACTGCATAAATGCTCAAATGTTTGAACAAGCTTTCATCTAAATAGGTTGTCCCATAGGTGAAGCCGTGAATTAGGCATGTTACGAATGGTAGGTGAGAATGATTCCGGTGCAGACGATGGCTGTTAGACGCAGTAGGGATGATCTATGCTTAAACACGGCCACCCTGATTTTTTCGATTTTTTTTACGTAATTTTTCTAAGTTTTAATGATTATTTTTTTGTCATCGGAATTATTACTGTAAATATAATTTTCGTGGTGTGAACATTATGAAATTATTAATACAAAAATGTGTGAGTTATTTATATAGTATATACTACCATCTGTCCGTATGATTAAGATCTCTGTTTTATCATGCCAAATACAATTACCTATATGCGTTCTTTACTTAATGTACATTGTGCGTGTACAATGTTGGTATATACTACCTACCGAACTACCGAAGTAATCCTATTTCACTTATAGCTGCTAAAAGGCGGGGCCACAATCCACCACAGGTGGATTGCCTTCCTCGTTAGCTGTAGTGTATTGTCTACGATCTAACGAAGTCGGATTGCTTAAATAGGTGGCTAATTTGAATGTTAATCGATTTTCACATGGGGTTCACTATAGTTTCCTCATAGGCGTGCGCAGACTTCAACTTCCGGTCGAGCCTGGATACAATTAGTGCCCCAATACTTATACTGTGCCCCTAATTTTTTTCTAACACTCCTTCATAGTAGATTCTGTTGTAAAATAAAAACAATGTAGTATTTATATCTATACATAGAAATATAGAATCAAGTATTTTATTGCTAATTTTTGGACATATATTTTAAGAGTACATATTTTACAAAGTAAAACTTTGAATTCTTTAACATCAAATGATATAAATACAATTAATAGTTATGTATAAAAAGAACAAAACACATTACCCAACATGTTAAAAAAAAGCTTGGTTTAATAAACAAAAATTCTTTATAGGTACTAAATTAATACATAAAGCATATATAATGTATACATGTGTAATTATGTATAATTTAAAAACAATTATAAATGAATTCTCCTATTTCCCATCATTTTGAATTCGTAAATCACCATGTCAATGTTAATACTAGATGTTAATTCTGATTCAGTAAACATTAATAATAAACTATTAAGTCGGTCTTGTTGCATAGTACTCCTTAATTTATTTTTTACTATTGTTAGTTTTGAAAATACCCGTTCGCAGGAACAACTTGTAACTGGTATTATACTGAATAATTTCAGTACGGTGAAAAATCCATTAAATGATTTTATGTAATTATTTGTTTTCATAAAATCAAGCCATGCATGAATAGATTCATTATTAGTATTAGTATCTGGTTTACCATCAGTAGCTGGTAAATATTTTAATAGTTGTATCTCAGATTGTAATTTCTCTACCGGGACATTTGCAAAATTTGATAATATTGAAATCATTACAGGCGTAGTGTCTAGACGAATCATACTTGCTACAGCTTGAACTAATTGCACAATTTCTTGGTTAAACCTCGAGTTGATGCCAGAAATGAGTTCATCTAACAATTGGTTGTACACAGTTATTTTAAGTTCATTTTTTTTTGTTTTAAAAACAAATTGATTATTTGATGTTTTGTCTATTCGAGTTGACACTTTTCTATTTATTACTTCTGGTACTTGTACACCATTTTTATGACAAAGTTCTACTGACTGTTGATAAATATTTCTAAACTCTTCATCACTATTCCTCATAGCCATCAAGTTTTGTACTAAAGACTGTACACTGTTTACTGCTAGTACAAGATCCATGTTTGGCGACTGTAATAAAGAACTTGTCTTTAATATTATATTTAATATAGGATTCAATAAATACAGCCCAAAAATAAAGTCAAAACTTTTTAATTGATACTTCAAACCCATTCCTTTTGCACACATTTCTGGAACACTACTACTTTCACAAATTTCTTCTATGGCTAAAAGCAAAACTTCATAGTTATTAAGCACTGATTTGACTGCTTCTGCTCGACACGCCCAGCGAGTAATAGAACACGACTTTAATGTAAGTAACTTAATTCCTACATCTTTGGATATTTTTTCTAAAATTGCATGCCTCATTGCACTACTTTCAATAAAATTGTAGGTAAATTGTATAGTTCCAAAAAAATTGAATACTAATTTATTTCTTTTGGAATTTTTTGATTTATCACATACTGAATAAACAAGTGCTAAGTTTAGACAGTGAGCATAACAGTGAATATATTTAATATTTGAATTTTGTTCTTTACATTTTGTCTGCACGCCTCCTATTTTACCAGCCATAGTTGAAGCACCATCAAAGCAAACTGATAAAACTGAATGCCAATCTTTTCCCATAAGTATCAATACATCATGAAGACAGTCAAAAATAGCCTGAGCTGTAACAGATTGCATTCGTTTCAATGTAATATAAGTTTCAACTGGTCTATTTTTTTTTTCATCAAAATATCGAAAAACAATTGACAATTGTTCAAAATGACCAACATCTGTAGTCTCATCAGCCATTATTGATATGAACGAATTTTGTAGGTTGTTTTTTATATTTCGTAAAATAACATTTTTAATTGATGTTATTAAATCATTCTGTATTCTGTTACTTGTGTACAAAGCATTTTTTGGAGCCTCTTGTAAATGGTCTTGAAGAACAACATCATATTTTGTCAGTAAGATTACTAATTCCTTAAAAAGTCCTTGATTGCAACTATCAGATTTTTCATCATGACCACGAAATGGCCTACCACTCTTTCCTAAACAAATTACAATATCAATGATACGATTCATAAATTCTCTGTTTTTCAAACGATCTTTTTCTTTTCTACTAATTTCTTCAAGACGATTCTTATCGAGCACACAGTCAATTGACTTCAAATTAATAAAATCAGTTAATGCTTTTGCACTGTTTAAGTGACATTTAGATGATTGATGTTTTTTGAATGCATCAATAGCTCGATACCACGCTTTAAAACCATTACTACTAAATGTTGATTCACTGTAGCTGCTATTTAATTCATTACCTTTAAAGCAGCGACAAGGGAAACAAAATGCCTTGTCAGAAGCATCACTATACTCTAACCAATCAAAAATATCATACCAGTTTTTCTGAAATGACCTTTTTTTAGAGTTTTGAAGTGACCGTGGATAAAGATCTAATATAGGCTTGTAACGTCCTTTCAAAATTCGATTTTGGAACTCTAAGCGATCTTTTGAAAATGGATTAACCGGATCATATACATTCACCATATTAACTTAAAACAAAAAAAATATAGTTAATAAATATATAATATAATTAATAAGCTACTAAAAATACATACCATCATCACTATATAGTTCCTTATTTTCACTTTGTTTTGAACTGTTTAATATAGAATCTGTTGTATTTTCTGCACTAGCTGTCGACAGAAACATTAAAACCATAACAAAATTAAAATTTGTTAAATTGATTGTCTTATAATAAAAATACATACTATCATCACTATGTAGTTCCTTATTTTCACTTTTCTTTGAACTTTCGAATATGGAATCTGTTGTATTATCTGCACTAGCTGTTACAGAAACATTAAAACCATATAAAAAATTTAAGTTTATTAAATTTATTGTTTTATAATAAAAATACATACCATCATCACTATGTAGTTCCTTATTTTCAATTTTCTTTGTGCTGTCAGATATAGAATCTGTTGTATTTTCTGCACTAGCTGTTGACAGAAACATTAAAACCATAACAAAATTAAAATTTGTTAAATTGATTGTCTTATAATAAAAATACATACTATCATCACTATGTAGTTCCTTATTTTCACTTTTCTTTGAACTTTCGAATATGGAATCTGTTGTATTATCTGCACTAGCTGTTACAGAAACATTAAAACCATATAAAAAATTTAAGTTTATTAAATTTATTGTTTTATAATAAAAATACATACCATCATCACTATGTAGTTCCTTATTTTCAATTTTCTTTGTGCTGTCAGATATAGAATCTGTTATATTTTCTGCACTAGCTGTTGACAGAAACAGAGTTATTGAGTTATTATTATTATTATAAAAAAAATTTGTATATTATAATTTAAACTAATGTGTCAAAAAACTGAGGGGCAGTTGCCCGTAGTGCCCTCCCCCCCAAGATTACGCCTGTTCTATTATTTAAAATAACTCATTACATTAATTAAATTTTTCTGAGGTCTGAGTCTATCTAGACTCTTGATAAATTATTTATTTCTTACATTAATAACTATTAAGAAATTTATTAGGTACTTACAACTTTGAAAATTGGATGTGCTTGATGAAAAATAATTTTTTATTGAACATTTACTTTTAATTTTTAATAGTTCTGCTTCTTTACAGGCTTTACGTTTTCTCTTTTCACAACCACTTCGTTGACTTGACATGTTAAAGTTCTTTGTTGAATACAATTTACATAACACCCGATGTATTAACAAGAATAATATTAAATATAATAAGGTCTGATACTCTGATCATATTATTTCGCGGCACTATAGTATAAAAATATTAAAACGGTAAACACGGACACACGGTACACTGAACAGAAAAGTGACAAATCACAAATGACAACAGTAAACAGACCGATTAGATTATTGAGGGGACCGTTTATGGTGTTTCATTGAAACTTGAAAGCGAATAATTATAAACGCATGGGTTTTTCCGTGGACAGTGTGTAGGTATGCGACATGCGTCCACGAGAGCTTGCTGGTGCAGGTCCGCATTCCGCTTATCTTAAAACGATTTAGGTACCTCGTATAATGTATATTAGAAAATAATCATTTATTATAGTCATAGTACCCACATAATATTTCGTACAGAATAAACGTGATCTAATGATAGCTAGGTAAACACAAAATATATTTTAAATTATATTTCACAATCATGAAAAATAAAATTTTAATGATTTCCACGGGCATATTAAAATATATATAGACATTTTACTATGCCCCAAAAAAGTTCCGGTCGAGCCGGGGCACGCCCGGCTCGCCCCGTGCGCACGCCTATGAGTTTCCTATACACCATACAATTTTGATTTGTATTGAACTATTTATAGGCATATTACATTTTCGATTATTATTTGTTTTTTTTAAACTAAAGTCGATAAAAAAATTTTCGCTCTGTCAAAAAATTTGAAAACGTAATAGGTACAGGGTTCCTTGTAAGCTGTTGTTAATGGAAATTAAAAAAAGTTGAGCGTAAATCCACAATAATTTTTTATGAGCCTTTAAACTTAGAATTTTGACAAAATTCGTAAAAATCACGAAAATTAGCAAATTATATTTCGTAAGAAATTCATGACAATTTTTCTATTTATATCTAAGATTTAAAAATTGAATACAAGATTCCTTACAAGTTTGTTAAGTTTTTTTTTACCTTTATCAAAAAAGTGTCTCCCGGAAAGTCAAATTAAATTTTTATGAGCGTTTGAAGTTGAAAGTTTTACAACATTAGCTCGATTTCTTTTGTAGCAATTTTCTTATTTTGTTGTAGGTAATTCAAAAACAAATCACTCTACACACTTGAAATTTACACCAAATGTTTATGTCATCAGTCCATATACTTGATAAAAATATTTCGAATAGTTTTAAGCTGTTGACAGACATTTTCATTTTTTCATTTTCTTTTCTATAAATGTCAATTAAATTTTATTAGTTGGGTCAAGAATCATGAAAATCTAATACAAGACACTTGATAACTTGTGACAAGAGTAGTTGAAAAATACATAGGGATGATTTTTTTATAAGCATTCAAAGTCAAATGTTGACAATATTTATTAAATTGAAAATGATTTTGTAGTTTAATTAAAAAATGTATACAATTTTTAATTTTTATAGCTAAGGATTGAAAATTCAAAAAAAAGGTTCTACTTAAGCAGTTTTTTCCGTAAATAAAAAATCTAAAAAATATATGAATACAGTTATTTTTTACAGACAGTTAAGTTCAAATTTAAGATTGCATATTATGACACAAAGAATAACGTTTATCATTTTGTTGTAGGTAATTCGGTTCCAAAACAGCCCAATTGTGCATAATTATATTTAATTTTTTTCCAGCATCACTGATAATTTAAAAATAATATTAATTGAACTTACCGGCTACCATATTAATAATAAGTAATAACAATAAAAATAATCCTAGACTGACACACCGTCTCGGCTCAGAATCGTTTTTCGTGTACTATATGGTATGGCATCATTGAATTCAAATTTAATACTATCCATTACAGCGACCTCCCCTTCTCACTTTTTTTTAAGTTAAGAGAAATCTTGCATAACATTTTCAAATCTTAGATTTTAAAAGAAAAATTTTCATGAATTTCTTACTCAAAATAATTTGCAAATTGTCGTGAATTTTACGGCTCCGTAGAAAAGATTTGATAAAAAAATTAAAACTAAATTTTAAAACATCAGTTTTTTTTATACTTGTAAATAAAAACAATGTAATTTTAGGTTATAAAAACGTGATTAAGAACTTTAGGCCCCACTATTGGAATTCTTATTTTTTAATGCATTATATGATCTTCGAAAAAATGAACCGTGGCTAATTGTTCGTGTAAATAACCCGTGTGCACTAAGTACCAACTAATTCAAATCTATGTGTTTTGATCATTTGGGCAGTCGAACAGCACGCGGGTCAACCGCGACATTTCGCCGTCGATTTTTCAACCGCGGCAGTTTCCACAGCTGAACTGCGTAATGTGTGAACGCGTATCAGGCGGTTGCATTAAAATCAAACAATTTGAATTTGTTCGGCGGTTCAACCGCTGGGGCTCTTATTATTATTTACCACGACGTTATAAACAATTATATCGTTATTATTTTATTCACAACCATAATTTTTGTAAGTTAATTTCATTTGGTTACTTTGTAAAGTTATAAAAATTAGTGATAATAATTGTTTAATTTTGACAGTTTCGTATACGCTTATAACTTACATAAAATCAAAATATTATAAAATACTAAATAGCCAACGTAGCAGCACTGCAGGTGCATTTTAATTTAAAGTTCGGTAATAGGTCACATATTATTTTACTCTTAAAAAAAATTGAAATACGTCTACAGTAAATTTGCATGATTGTCTGAAGTGACACTCTTGAAGGAATTCATCATAATCCCAAAAATTCGCAAACTATTCTCAGTTTGAAATTTATATACAATTTTTTTTTCATAACTTACATTAGAAAATTGTATTAAAGGTTCACTACAATTTTACAGTTTTTCTAACTTTAACGAAGAAAAAATTTTTAAATAAAATAAAATACAAATAAATGAAATAATAAATTAATAAATTAATAAATAATAATAAATTGAATATAAAAAGGTAATAATAACCATACATGATAAAAAGTTTCAAAATATTTTCAAAACTATTGAGCTATTTATAGCCATGCATTTTTTCTAATTTTATAAAATTGTTTTTTAATTATTATCGATGATAAATCTTTTACTCTACAAAAAAGCTTTGAATTCAAGGTTCGTTAAAAGTTGTATTGAAAGCAGTTCATAAATATTAATTTTATAAGAACGATAATTTTTCATGGGCATTTAAAATTAAAATGTTGACAAAATTCGTTGAAACTTGATCAATGCACAGAGTTGAACCCACTTGTCTACCTTTTTATAATTTACTTTACACATACAATTTAAAAAACACCAACCAATTTTCAGTTTATGATTTATAATACCTATGATTTTTTGAGATGCCCCGCCTCCTTGAGACCACCAAAATCAAGTAGGTACTTTACTTATTATTAATGTCTTAAATTTATAAGATACAGACAATAATTTTAGCTCATGAGTAATAGTTATTGGAAACAAGATAATAAATAGAGAACAAACATTTTCAAAATAGAGTTTACTAGGTAAATGCCAATAAAAAGGAACTTCTAAAATAAAAAGTTAAAAAAAATAATAATAATAAATACATATTTGTATGTATAATATTATACGTTTGTAACTTATGAACAGTTACGTTTTCCGGACTCCATCTGCTTGGAAAACCTTTTTTCCGGTACTTTGTTCTTTTTTGTTCTTTTCAACTATCAACGACAACAATGATGGACTAAGTGCAACCGGGTGGGCCCGTGGCGGGCGAGGCTGCTAACCAATCTCATCATCATCTCAAGACATCCATCGGTCGTCGTTGTAACGTATAACTCTCCCTTGGTCTCCCGTATTACAAATGTAGTTGTCACCGTTTTGTTTTCTTTCTTTCTACTCCCACATTCTTCTTTCCTAAATATAACTAAAACATGTTTCAAGGTTTTTTTTGTACGTACGTAAAATCAATGACAAAGTAAGATGTATGATGTATGTAATATTTGGATTCTGTGGTGCCACGTTCTCTTGCAAATTGATTGCATATGTAAAATATAAAACACATAATTAACTTAAACTCAATCTCATTATTTAGTTACTATTTCTGAAAGTGTCACCTCTATCCTCTTATTCATACGGTTATTATTTTATTAGTTTTCACTAACTAAATTGTTTAACGCCTAAAATCTCCACCGACCTGACCTTAGGCTTAGGACCAACACTCGGTGAGACCTATAGGTCATGAATTAAGTGTTCCTCTTATTTCATGGGTGGAAGTAAGTCGCTATAAAAAAGACTGTAACCTCACAGAGGATATCAAAAATCAGAGTTCTAATGGATTCAGACATTAATCTCGTTTACAATTTTGTTCATAATATTATGTGTTTTTAGTATACCTCCCCGAAATTAACTCGGATAATCGAGGTTAAACTGTATTACAATTCAATAGGTAATAGGTAATCATTATTCTAGAAAAGCACAAAATATGTTTTATAAGAAAACCCGAAACCGCATAATATATATCAGCCAACTGGTACTGCACTACTGCGACTTCGTTAGCAACACGAATAATATGATTATCGACCACGACAGCATAAAAAATAATGAATAATGATATTTTTATTTATTCACTACCGCCATCATTTCTGTTTGTTAATATGATTTAGATAAGTTGTATGTTCTGCGCCGATATAGCTCCTACAACTCGGCGGTTGGCTATACCGACTTGCGATGTATAGGACGTGCGTTTACCCCAAAAATGAGAACAAGACTAGTTTAATTTTATGATTACATATATTTCATATATTATTTATTCAAATAAGTTGGGCGCCCAAGGTTATGTATACAACTAAATGATCTGAAATGATCGCGCAATAAATTCAATAAGAGACACTTTTAAATACACAAATATGACCTGGCTGTACCATCCGTGCAGCGTGACTGCACAGTGCACAACCACTCCACTCCACAAAAAACAGAACGTACCGGTACCGAGCTCGACCGTATTTGCGAACGGCGACGGCCAGCGGCGATAAGTAGGGGACGGAGGATGCTCTAGAGTCTAGAGCTTCGACGCCGGCAGCGCGGCGAGACGAGCCGGTTTTGAGCTTGAGCGGCGCAGCGCGACAACTGTTCCGTGTTCGAACATTGTAAGTTAATTATGAAAATTAGAGAAAATAACTGTCCAATTTTAATTGCATGTACTTACACATTACTACTGTTACCGCCGCAACATAGTAATACGCCTACATAATAATATCGGTCACGGAGGAGTAGCTGGTCACACACACACACACACGATGATTGTATTGTTTATTTTTGTTTTAATTATTATTGTATTTTCAATGTTGTCTTGTGAGTTGTGAGTTATAATATAATTTGTATATAGCGCGCGATCGCACTCGAAGCTTTGCGATTACAATTTACACGGCCGCCGTGATCCAGAATAGTTCGCTCTACAGTGTCAGCCAAGAATCTACGCCGGACGCAAATCGCCGGTCTTTTTACTATTGTTTTAATTGTTATGGTGTAAATTGCCATTTTTTTAATATTGAATTATTCGTCGTGGAGCAAATCGCCATTAATTATATTATACATTATTATAACGTGGGCGCGAATCGCCACGAATCATTATATTATACTTTTGTTTTTTTTTTTTTGTATTGTGTTATACATATTTTTTATTTTATTACTGTTCAAGCGCTAATCGCCAATTATTATAATATTGTTTCGTGTGTGTTATATTTATTATTATTATAATAGCATAGGGACATGACCAGTTGGCCCGTCTGCGCTCCACAAATTGTGAGTTATTTTTATTATTATTATTATTTATATTATTACATTTACCTGTTACCTATTTCAGTTGTCGGCCAAAAGGGCCATATACTTTATTATCATACTTATTTATACGAGAAACAGCTCTAATAGCTGCCCTTAGCAAAATTATCATTTATTCTAGTTGGCCATAAAGGCAGTGCCTTCTATATTAATATTACCTATCATTTTTCCCGTCGGGCTAGAAGGCTGTGAATTATTTATACATTTTGTATACCATTATTGTGTTGTTGTGATTTATTGTATTATTTATTATTTATTATTATTCAAACGTGAATTATACAGCAACTCAGTTTTTACCAGCAAGCGTGTTACCATTTTTTAATATATTATGTTTAATTGTATACACACTCATACATATATACACATTAGACAATAGATACAAATACACATAACTACACAACATACACTCGACAGTATTTGCCCGGCGACCCCGACCACTACTGTCCGAGCTATCACAACACTACACACCCAGCTAGTCCTCCACATATTTAAGACCTAGGACCTAGGTGTAAATAAATTTGGTATCCAAATATATTATTATTATATGCTCCCGGTCCGCACAGCTACATAGATGTAAAAAAATTAATATTATTGATATAACTACGTGAACTTACATGGTACCTGTTCAAAAAAAGTCTGAAATTTTAAACTTTGAAAAAAAATAAGTTAAAGAAAATTGTGCCCAGGGGGTATTATTGGTACTAACTGTGTAGATGTAAACGTTCATCATATTTTTATATATTTCTGTAATATATTTTATATTTGAAAATCATACATTATAATACATAATATAAATATTATAATTACTTAAAATTGAATGTTGGTAAAATTCCTTATACAGTATATATTATATTGTGTATATATTATATAGGTATATATTTAATACATTTTAGATTACAAAACCTATATATTATCAGTGCTGGGTAGTAACGTAATTACAAATTACTATAACGCAATTACTTTTTAAGTAACGCAGTAGTAATTGCATTACATTTTACTCAAAGTACCTAACGCAATTGTAATGCAATTACTTTTTAAAAGTAATTTCTATGAAGTAAGGCACTAAAGCAAGGGTCACCAAATGGCGGCCTGCGGGCCGCATCCGGCCCGCGAATGCATTTTAACCGGCCTGCAGACTGAGAGGAAAATCCAATAATTTAATACGTACTTATTATAAAGCGCGACTGTTGTAATAATAAATGTTGCAGGTAATTTCTTATCTTGTGGAGGAGGAGAAGAGCAGGTGACCCCCACTGCATGCACTGTGGTGAGCCGGACGACACTGTGGAGCACACCTTGTTTAATTGCCCGTTCTGGGCAGAAGACAGACGGGAGATGGAGCAATGCATCGGCCGGCCACTACAACCTAATGATGTGCCGGATATCATCCTGGGACCGAAACAGGAGCTCCTCCCAGATGATGCATCCAGGAGGCGGCGTATCGAGGCGATGGCGGAGGGTCTGAGGTTGGCATTTGGCAGAATGGTGGAGGCGATTCTCGGGCGGAAGGAGGATGCAGAGCGGGTTAGGCAGGCGCGTTTTTTATTTGTGGACCGAAGGCCGAATTACTAGGGTGGTTAGAGGCCCCCATGTATGTATACTTTTTTGCTTGTTTGTGATGTTGTTTGGTGAATAACCGATACGGGTTCGGGTGGCAGTATTGTGCTAAACAGTTCCCCCCCGTTCCCGGTTTCAAAAGGAAAAAAAAAAAAAAAAAAAAAGGAAGGTAATTTCTTATCTTTGTACATTATTACTGCATTATTAGGTTTTTTCGGCTGCAACAAATATTATACTAGCCGCGAAGCATAACTTATCTTATCTGTTTTATTATTTATTTGAAATTGCATTACGACAAGTCGACAACTCATTTAATATACGTACAACACGTTAGTCCGTCAGTTATCGGTGAGATGGTGGTGTCCGCTGCGACGTAATTTTTGTTCGTCCGTTCCGTTTTGTTTATTAATTTTCGTAATTAAATAATATATTATTCTTTGTTTTAATTTGACTATGGATAGAAAAAGAAGAAAAGTAGAAAATGAAAATAGACAGTTTTGTCCTGAATGGATGGACTTATATTGTTTTATTTTACCAGATAGAGTAGGTTCCTTACCTGTTTCAGTGACTAAAGCGTTATTTTCCACGTTATTTATTAAAATAATAATTTTAAAAGTATTACAAAAACAAGCCGAGAAGATATCTAGAATCAATTTTATTTATTTTTGATTCCATCGATTAATAATAGTTAACAATATTATTAAACATTCCAGGAATTAATGTTATTACTTCATTAGCAGGCAGAAAGGAATTCGGCTTAAAACTAAAATCGAATTAAAATGAATTATGATTTACTACTACACTTCCTGTCCGCCTATATGGCTATATACCTATGTATACATTTAAACTGACATACCTACCTAGTACCTACATCGATGTTAAATGTTAATATCTTACTAGACTGCAGTCACCATTTACAATTAATAAGTATTATTATACTTTATTTATAATATATACTACCTAACCAAAATGTAAATTTTACTAATACTAATATCATGACATATTGTATGAATACGAATATCATAGTTTACCACTACTTATTAGTTATTACTAGCATTATAGACATGTGTAGTTTGAGTTTAAACCAATATGATAGATTAGATGATGTAAAGACAAATGATTAGGACCAACGGCCCAATAATAGGTAAAATGACTCGGATGGTTAACACTTTCAGTGATAATCCAAAAGTTGTTAACTTACAAATTCTGAATTTGCGCTTACAAATACTTACTAATGGACCACTATGAGGAGGTGGAAAAAAAGTTTCAAAAAGTTGAAGTGATCCGGCTAGCAAACTTCCATGGTTAATCCGAAAGTTGTTGACTTACAAATTCTGATTTTGTGCTTAAAAATATTTACTAATGACTTACTAATATATGGTTTGCTCGGGGTTAGGAAAAAAAGCAAGTGAAAAAAAAGCAAATTGAAAAAAAAGCGAAAACCAATTATTATTATTATAGGTATAAATTTTACATAATAACAAAAATTACTACTAGAGTATTAATTTTAGGATTATAACCTATGCTATAGCGTACTAGTGAATTATTTGGATCAAACTTATATTTCGGGAATAAATAGACCAATAGAAATTTTACGGCCAGGTAAAAAACTAAATTTCGAAATATTTCTCCAATCTTCCCACCTGCTACGTAGAATGTACACGAAACAACTATTAAAAATGCAGAGCGTAGTAATAATCAAACAGAAGGATTTAATCATCGATTTTCTAAACTCGTTAGCTATAATCATCCCTCTATTTGGACACTGATTAAAAAAAAAAATTAGAGATAGATTTAGATAGCACTATTATGTTGATGCACTTAATAAGTAATACCTACACTTATGACTTATTATAATATTATAATATACATAATATATTTAATTAATGAATTATTTTTATTTGATTTTTTTTTAACAAACTATTTGTAATAATTTATACCTAAATAATTAATAATAATAATAATAATAATAATTGGTTTTCGCTTTTTTTTCCTAAACTCGATTTGCTTAGATGTTGGGATATTAAAGATAGTCCGGCTGCGTGAAGTTAGCCGTGTTTTAAGCTTTCAGGGATAATCTAAAAGTTGTTGACTTACAAATTCTTATTTTGTGCTTACAAATACGTACTAATGACTTACTAAAGAATTACCAAGTATGAAAGTGGTTTGAGCAAAATATATTTTATTGGCATAAAAATTAGATAAAATGTCTACAAAATATATGTCTCAGGTGAGGTCTCAACTCACAAATTTAAGATTATGAGACTTACGCGTTGCCTGCTGCTGCACCGAGGCTCACCATTTGAACGCACATTTTAGTTATCTAAACCATAGATCTTATACTTCTATAGGTATATTATTTTATACCACAACTCATATAAGTACTGCTAAACAAGCAATTGGGATGGGAGACGTAACAATATAGAGAGGGCTAGTTTTTTACTCATTTATCTTTATTTAATATGTATGTAGTAGGGTAAGATACTAAGATACATAGACATATGTATATCTTGTTGTATTTCGTCGTCAAGAATTTAATTAAATTTAATAATGAAATAATTTAAATTAAATTGTATTTTATTTAAAAAAAAAAATGTTTTCTTTAACATACTGTCTTAAAATATCTAACTATCAGTAATAAATAATTGATGATTCACATTAAAATTTAAATTCTTACATTATTTTTAAAAATTGTATTAAATTTTAAATTTTATGTATGCATTAAGTATCTTTTTCAATAACAATATTCGAATCTCAAAATTATTTCGACATACTCTTTAATTTGTTTACGAATGTATTATTAATAAGCAAATAACTTCCTTTTAAAAATATGTTACATATTTATGTACAGTATTAAGATGTTTAATTATGTTTCAAGTGATGAAAACGAGTACTGGATTATTATACAGATTTTTAATTATTTTCATCATCAGTTATAGGGTATTCAATGACTTTAAGTGTTTTTTTTCTAATAAGATTTTGTTGCCTTTGATATATTCTGATTGCACCTTTTACTGCAATGTAGACTAACCCACCCTGCAATAGAAACATAAATATTATAAATGAACACTTGCATTAATATTGAGTACAATTTATAAGACTTACCAATAAAGTTTTTTGTAAGGATGAATATGAACAATTGTGGAATAATAAATTTCCAACTGTCACTGCAGAAGTCGGCAATAAAAGTGCAGCACAAAGAGTAGTAGCCGGAATAACGATTGAAAAGACTTGTTGTCTATTCCTTGAACTGTTGACAGGTTCATACCTAAAATTGAATACAAATACAATAAGTAATCAACTAATAAGTTATATACAAATGGTTTACAAAATTGAAGGCATGATGATCCTTAACAAGGGTAGTTGTGAAGTAAATCTCCAAATAAATAACATTAAGTTTTCTCCCCAATTCATCAATTTTCCAAAAATTAGACTGACAGGTATTGTCGGCAACACCAAGAACAAAATACATGGATTTGTATTTTCCATCATCATTATAGCTTCTCTTTTACCCATCACCTAACAAAATTCATTTATAACTTCTATATAAATAATTATCAAATATTAAAAATTAACCTGAATTATTGTTAGTATTCCATATGATGCTGCTGACCAATAGAGAGCAGTGACCTTAATGCCAGCAGTCAAATACGGATATATCCGATTAGCTGTTCTATCAAGTATGTTTAATAACAGAGCTAAGTAATCTGTTAAGTTATAAAACATAAAAATATTTAATAAAAACACATAAACTGTAATTAAATGTTATCTATATATATACTTTTATATAAAATTGTAAGGGGGTTTCCACGACTGTGCGAACCGAAAAAACTACAGAACCGATTTGGCTGAAATGTTTTAATGTTATACTCGACACTATGCTGAAGGTTTTAGTACCACTTTTGTCAATAAAAAATAAGTATTAAGTTATTATTAAGTAAAATAAAAGTGTTAATTGTATATCTATACATTTTTAATAAGAAATAGTCGCTAGCTGATAATAAATAACAATCCAAATCTCTCGCATTGCCCGGCAATGATTTTGATTGTTACTTATTAATTGTTTATTGTTAGAGTATAGTTTGTGCTTAGTTGATAACATATTTTTGATTCTCCTTATGAAGATTTATTGGGCATGCTAATAGAGTTAAATTTCGGGTAAGAGGCCAATTCATCATCATGCCGAGAGCACCAAGAGCAAGGATTGGACATAAATGTAGTCTGATAAAGTTAATAAATAATTAGTTATTATTAATTAAAATAAACATGTAAATTGTTTACCTATACCGTTTTTAGTAAGAAATACTCGCTGGCTGAAAATAAATAATAATCAAACTCGACAACCACCGATGCTTCTAAGCAGGTCGGTATCGACGTGGAATAATAAACAATTATTATAATTATTTTATTCAGTTTACCAAAAAAAAAAAAAACAATGAATTGTATCTGAGTATCTTTTATTAGTATTTATAATTAATCAATGGAGGTTTCTGGTAGAAAATTATACTTAGCCAACTAAGTACTCTTGAAAGGTTAAAATTGAAAATGAAAAGTTCAATTTTGTATCTTTTAAAACAATAATCGGAGAGATACCTATGAACATTTTAAAATTATAGTATTTTAATACAATAATTGTTTGGTAACCTTGGTAACCAAAAACAGACAATATAATTTTTTCCAACATTATGAAGAATACGCGGTGGCGACACTAAATTTATATATACACTGTTTCAAAAGAGAATATACCAGATTTACATAAGAAAACCGGTTTTGCCCTGGGATGTTCTCTTTTGAAACAGGGTATAGATACATCCACACGGAGACGTGACTTCAAATGCTCTAAAATAAAAATTATTATTTAACATCCAGAAAATAAAATAAAATAATATAATATAATATCTGAGAAATCTTCCAAGGGTGAAGCAATGCCAGGTCAGCTAGTGAAGATATTATATTTTGAAAGCAGATTTTTTAAATCGTAATGGATTTGTAAGTTAAAAATGTTTAGTCAAATCATTAAAATTGACTGATTAATGTTAAAAATGCTTCTATCAAAGTGAAAGTTATTCAAAATAGAAAATTGAACTGACGTAATGTAAAATATTTTTCCTAGGAGAAAAATTTAAATATTGAATTGAAAAAAGAAATATTTTATCAATTAATATTATATTTTAGCTATTTTATTCCCATAAAGTTTTAACTATCATCAAAACTAACTCTACAATACTTACTGACTTCATCTTGCACAATATATTGTGTGCGGCATTGAGGGCAATGTGCTTTAAAGTTGAAATTTTCTTTCAATTTTTCATCAATCCAACGTAGAACACAACCCTGGTGAACCTAACATAACAATTGTATATGTGTGAACACAACGCTAAACCAAACATTATTATTATAGTTTAATTGAATAAATCACAGGCACATGAAACATTAATTGTCATAAATGTCAACTAGCTACAATGTAGTAGGTCAAACATAGAAGGTATATAATTTTTTTTATTCAATTGTATGTATTTTGTAATTGTAATAAAAAAAAAAATATAAAAAAAAAAAAAAACATGTGTACATAGAATATAATATATCTATGGTATTGTTGAGTACCAATAAAGCTATATAAATTTAATAGTATGAGAGAAATCTGTTAAGAATCTAGTATTTAAAATTAAATATCAAACAGCAACATTGCACTATGGTTTTGATTACACCAACATATCCATTAATTTTTGATCCAAATATATATGTATATAATTACCCATCGTGAAGAATAGCGACATTTACATGGTGACACCCATTCTCTATTATTTTCATAATCATCATTGTCATCATCAGTACACAAACAAATCCAACACATTTTTGGCCTGGAATATAGTAATAAACATATTAAAACATTACTTTATACTACATTAATACAAGAGATGGAATCAACAATATAAAATTAATACTAGGTTATATGATATGTAAGATATTGTGATTTTTATGGAATACACGGTATGGGTAGAAGTTGAACATATTAAAATGAATACTTTCAATATTAAAATTAATAATTAAGAATGTTTGTTTTGATATACATAATCTATTAATGATTAATTTCATATAAGAACATACTTTAAATTGGCAACAGGAATTAATTTCATCTCTAATAATCAAACATTATAAATAATTTACTCAGATGTTTCTTGACTGCTGGAAGTTGAAAGTTGGCCGATAATTGAGTTCTCCATTTTCAAAAGATGTTGATTAAGTGATTTACTTAAAAAGTGACTTCACTAAACTTATCTTTCTACAAAGATTTAAATCAATTAGTCACTTTGCGAAGACACGGCTTTAAAAGTACAAAACACCTATGTCCTGATATTATTATATATTATTATGTAAATACAAAGGGAAATAATACAATATTGTATAATACGTGAATTAATAGGACATAAACACAAAGTTCCTGTCTTAAATTCTAAAAAACGTAAGATGTCTGCAGTAATTATTAATTATTGCTCTCGAATATAGTTATTACAGAATTCTGGAGTTGTCGATCAATTTTGATTGTTTATAGAAACTTTAGAAGCACTGAATATAACTATATAAGTCAGATATTGTTATCTCGTATTTTTTTTATCAATAGCTATTAAAACGTAAAACAACTATCATTGCTGATCTATTTTATTAATTACTCAAGATCAAGAATAATATAATACGAAATTGAACCATAAAAAATTTTGATTAAATATGTTTTAATTTAGCGGGCCCGAATAATAATTTCACTGTTATTCCAATTTCCAAGCTGAACAATTAGATAGTTTTGTTCCATGATACAGAGTATAGCGTTCTTTTCTACAGTACGGCCAGCGAAAAGTGAGCCGTGATCGTTACGTTAATGGTGGTGAGTCATGGTAGCCCTGATGAAGTTCGGCTACCCAAAGCATTGGATCGTGGCTCACTTTTCGCTGGCCTACTATAGTGATAAAAAATTAAAAACAGTTTTTACGAATTACTTGCAGTCTGGCGCGTAACTTTAATTCGGACTATTTATTTTATTATTCTAATCGTTTTAATATTACGTTGTATACGATTGCTGAGAGTTTTTTTGAATATTTTTCATGTTCTTTGCCTGTGGCACGTTCCACTCTTTTGTACTGCCGCGCTCGAGCCCTCCTAGCTGTCTGCTGCTGTCGTACATACTACATGACAGGTGTACGCCTCTCTAAATCTCAATCAATTACATTCATTTGTGTGATAAGAATCCTAATTTGGTTTTTGTTTATTCACTGAGCCCTATTGTTTTTCCTTCGGACGATGAAATCAGTTTTGGTTGTTGCGCAAGTCCAAAGACTTGCCTGCCGAGAGCAATGGTATTTGTTCCGCTTGTGTATCCACGATTGCCACAACACAATGGATTAAGCTTTATTATATCATGGACCATTGACTATAGTTGAATTTAAGTTTGCTCTTTTAACATATCATTTCACGTCCTACACCGCCGACCGTTCACAAATCACATTACAACAGAAATACGAATTGCCATAGTCTGCAACTTGACAAACGCAACGATTAAGAAGTAAGAATAATGACTATGTTTAAATGTTCAATATGTATTACTAATAGCATTATTCAAATATTCAATAATACAATATTAAATTCAATATAATATTAAGTTTTTAGAAACTAAACCATAACTTAAACCAGCTTATTTAATTTTTTAATGTTTCTCGGTAGTATTAATTGCCTTTATTATTATGGCTTTATGTTCATTGTTTATTTATTTTTTTTAGAGATTTTCATTGATTAGGCTATTTATCTATGTAGAAAGTAATTTATTCACATTGATTGCATTCATTGGAACACAATTGCTTGTGCCATTTAGTAATCAAGCTACCCAATCTTATAGTAAATACCTACTAATTACAATTAATATCAATTTTCAGTTATACTTCAAAATGTCTATGAATATGATACATAAACGATTAACCGAAGAAGAAATAGAACAGTATACTTCCAGGTCTTATTGCTGTCAAAAAAAAAAAAAAGTACCTACTGGTACAGAAACTTGTCATTTCAATATACCAATCATCATACTGCACTTGTAGTTTATAAATAAAAAATAAAAATAATGTTGATATCTAACAAAGTAATTAAATTATACAATAATTGGCCTACCAAAAAAATCACGGAATAACGATTAGAATTTTAACTTTGTATTCACAAGATAAGCAGAGTTCATTATCTAATATAGTATAGACGTCTGTGATGTGGCAGTAATTTCATTAATTAGGTACCTTCCTAATGCCTTTTAATTAAAAATTATTGATTAGTAAACATATTCGGGACACTGAGTAATAGTTATATTTTTCTTTTCTGTTGATAGTATAAATATATTCTGTGAATATTCAATATTATAACCTTTATAATTCAGTATATTTGGCATTTAGGATTATAAAAATTGTTTTTTATATAAAATATAATATATTTCAAATCTTTGGTTACAGGAAAACATCGGAAAACATTTTACCTAATGTGACAAAAGGATATAAATATGATAAGAAGATTGAAAATACGAGAAATATAAGTGGCAGTAGAATATTAGCTTTAAGAGTTTGTTTTTTGTTTGTAAGTAGATATATTTAAATTGGAAAAGATTCCAAATAAATAAAAAGTATTTTCTGGACTACAATTTTTTTTTATAATTTGGTAATGTCGTGTGAATATTTTCAAACTTAAAAAAATCGGGTGTCTAGAAGGTCTCTGTAATGAATGATATTAATTATGAATTGAATGATATAATAACATTTAATACAAAATATGATTCTGAGCGGAAAAGTTATGTCAGTCTAGGATATTTTATACTGTTATTACTTATTATTATACTACAGTAGCCCGTAAGTTGAATTAATATCAATTATAATATTATTCTTAAATTATTAGGGTAGTTGGAAAAATATTACCTATGCATACTTATGTAAAATTGTGCGGTTTTGGAACCAAATTACAACAAAATAACTAAAATCGTTATGCCTTGTGTTAATATTTACTTTTTGTCTAAATTTGAACTTAATAACTATAAAAAAGCTGTGTTTATGTTTATTTTCAGAATTTTTAGTCCCTGATTTGACTACTTATTTAGTACTTTGTTTCAAATTTTCAATCTTTAGTTTTAAAAGTTGAAAATTTAATACATTTTGCAAATATTTGTGGTTTCAACATACATATGCATTTAATTTGACTTTCCAGTAGAATATTTGTTTTTGATAAAGCTAGACAAACTTTTAAGGAATCTTGAATTCAATTTTCAAATTTTAGATATGAAAACAATTTTTTTTTATTAATTTCTAACTTAAAATAATTTGCAAATTTTCTCAATTTTTACATATTTTGTGGAAATTTGAACTATATTGTGGACTTATTTTTTTTTTGTTTCCACTAACAACAACTTATGAAGAAGCTTGTATTATATTTTCAAGTTTTTTTGCCTAGCGAACATTTGTTTATAGACATTAATCGAAAAAAAAAAACTAATAATAATCAAAAATTTCATATGCCTATAAATAGTTCAACATAAATCAAAACTATTAAAAATTGTATAGAAAATGCTAACACTGACAATCAGTGAAAATGTCATGTACCTATAGTATATTTAAAAAAAAAAATAAAGAAGACCAAAATTAATTTTTTCGGTAACTTGTTTCTCGTAAAACTTCACCTTTTTCCTTAATATTTTTTTTTGTTTTTCCTGTCACTTTTGAAAACCATTGGGAATTTTAAATTTTGACCTCCTGAATGAAACAACTAGATTCACTAGACTCCCTTGAGAATTGTTGCTGTTGAAGAAAATCAAAACACTTTTACTGCCCCAAATGACAGATACAAAAATGAAATAAAAAATAAATAAAAAAAACTAGTTATACTTTGAGTTACATTTCAAACCAAAATCGATTTTTTTCTACTTAATTTTTGTATTCAAGAAAACCATTGGAAAACACTAACTATCACACGACACACACTAATGTTATAATGTCAAATGGTATTTCTAATATTAAATTTCAAAAGCAAAAAAATGTTATAGGATCAGTAAAACGCAAATCCAATAGATAAACAAACAAAAATAATTAAGATCACTGCTAACAAAAATGAAAAACAGAATATCTCGCAGAATGAAATGGCATTTAAGGATTCTCCCTCATTGAAATCACACAAGTTTGAATGTCATATTAAAGTTGAATACTTAATTTACATGCTTTTAAATTTTAACTATATTAATTCTATCATTGAAAATGATCCATCTCATTATTGTACAATGTGGACTAATTTTTCAGATTATATTAATACTGGTAACTTTTTTTTGCATTATTTTTAATCTCTATGCATTTATAAATTTATAAAAGTCTACTCATAATCAATTAATTTTACTACATTATTGTAAAATTTAAGTTATATTTCTATTGTAATTTTTATTTATAATTTAAATAATTTTTTCCATTATTTTATTGTAACACAAAGACATGACAGCAATAACAATACATTTTCAATTAAAATATATTTTTGAGGATCTTATTTCAGTATCATAATCAGTATTTAATAGTAGCACAAATCGACGTAATTATAATTTTTTTTATAATAATTATAAGTGATTTTGGCAAGATGTCTGGTTTTTTGGGCAGTCTATTAATGATTATTTATTTGTGTCACATTTAATGTAAATTTAAAAAAATAAGTGAGTACAATGATTATTGATGTTTGAATGTTTTCTCGGTAGTTTTTTTTTTGAGATACTGGTGTATCAGTCTGTGAACTATCCTACTAAAAAAAAAAAATAATGTAAGTAATATAATATTTATAAAATAAGTTTGATTTTGATTATTAATACAGATGAAAAAAAATATATTGATTTTTATGTTTAATATAAAGTACTTTAATTTATATTCGGCTATGTACGGTTTAAAATTTTTACTTTAAATTTTTGGTGCGTTTGTGGTGGGTCGCTATAGACTTAGAGTTATCATGGATCTTTCTGAATAGATGATAGTTACACACATTATAAGATTATGATTTAAAAAATTGTCAATTTTATATTGTGTTGGGGTTAAGTTATTTATTTTAATACCGTTACCACTTTGTAAGTAGTACCTTTTGCTGCTGATTTTGGTATGAACTAGGAGATTTGAAGAATGCAATCAGAAAGCGATAAGGCTTATGAGATCATCAGGTGTTTACGCTACACTGCCCCGCACCTAATTAGCCAAATCTGTGAGAAATGAGTGTAGGATTAGTAATTCTTTTAAAATACTTGAAAGTCTATAGGTCAAGCTTTTTTGAAAAAAGTCTATTCTATTCCATATTAGTTTACTATTATTCTTAAATGATTTACGATTTTTTATACACCTATTAAATATTTTTATAAATCTCAACACTGTCATGTAAAATATTATTATTTTATTCTTTTGACAAAAATCAAAGTTATAATCATAAATTTCATTATTTTTTAATATCCATTTTATTATTTATTAGTTGACTTATTTTAATTGAAACAAGTTATTTTCATTTATCTAATTTTTTTTATAATTCATAATTATAAAAATAAATATAATATAAATAATATAATATATGCTAGATTAACACAATAAATAATTATGTATAAATGTAAAGTGCCCATTTGGCATCCACTAGTGAATAATGAATAAAATATTATAATATATATACAGCTCGTCAGCCGGTTACCTGAGAGCTGGCATGCGTTAGGGGCTTCAAACCAGAACTCTGCCGTCTCGGAATGTACATTTTTACAATAAAAAATACAATATTATAATTAAATATGAGACAGTCTTGAGAATGTGCGACTAACAATGATTGAATAATTCAATGTAAAGATGCAGTCATCAGAACACCAAATTCACATGCTTCTGTTATACCTCGTATTGCGCCCTGAAGTGGTGAATGATATTAATTATTTGAATGAGACAAATGCCTGAACGATAATTAAAGAAAATGCTCTCTATTGTAGACGAACACAAATGACTGGATATGAAATTATGATTAATGATTAACAATAAATTATGAATTGAATACTCGTTGACTCAAATTTGAAATAAAAGGATGCATTTTGTGAAATACCACTGGCTGGGTTTAGACCGATCAGCGAGAGAGGAGTAAAAAAAGATTGAATAAGTAATGCATGCATTTTAAGGTTTGGCTGAAAAGAAGAGAAATATTGAAACAGCCAAAGAAAAAAATAAATTACTAAAAAAAACGCGATCAGTACCCTCTTTAACATTTAATCCGTCATAATACAAACTTTCGGCAGCACTGAAAGAATGAATGACACGAACTTACGAACTTTAAAACATTAAAAGCACATAACACATAATGAATACAAAAATTGAAAAATGTAACCGTTGGAATACGCGCTTTGCCCACTATCAGTTAGATAACGGTGCGTAGCTATCACAAGTTGTCAGTGGGACACACAGATATATAAATGTTTGTATATTTTATATATTTGTAATATTTGTGTGTTTATATATCTGTGGTGTGACAAAAGACCATAGATAATAAAGATATGGATAGGCCACGCCTATGTTAAATACATTTGAGGCCGCGTTCCCGGAGGGGAAGGCAATTGAGGCTCCTTTATATTGATAGTCGATACTCAATATAGGAATACTTTATTTGACCTCAATTGTTCCCCTCGAAGACCGCTGATAAGACCAATATGTCCTATCCATATCTTTATTATCTATGCAAAAGACGCACTACCCATGTAATATGTGTGACATTACGTATGCATTGGACAGTCATCTGATTACAGCTGTTGACGGGAAGCAGTCAAGGTTTATAGATAATACAGGTTGCCTCAAAGTCATGTAAACAAATCGATCACCCCGCACTATTCCTTATCTACTGACGTCATTGAAGTATAAAATTCGCTCTCTTATTCAATGATTATGATATTATCATATGTGGTTCACTAATATAGGTACTTAACTAAAAATTGAAGTGTTATGTGATTTTAATAT